>NW_015540875.1:2982830-2983087 GCF_001515605.1 Sinocyclocheilus anshuiensis | reverse complement strand
AATTATTCAAGGAGTTTGCAAATGTGATATTGATTTAATACAACAGTTCAATAAACACGTACTGCCTGATTTTGCTCCATTTCATCAACGAAAATAGTTCCACATAAAGTAACAGCTCAGCCGCTTCACATCTCTAAAAGCAAACACCGCGGTGTTTCATTCATGAATGAAAGTGCGTTTTTGAACGAATCTAGTGAGTCAGTGATTCATGATTACCCATTCATAAAGACAGTCACTTGCTTCATTCCTGAATGAAT
>NW_015540875.1:2979515-2980269 GCF_001515605.1 Sinocyclocheilus anshuiensis | reverse complement strand
AAAAACTGTTTATAGGTTAGTGAAATTGCTCAGTAATATTCACTTCATTCTGATTTGTTTTTCTTCGGTTACGAAGTGTGATTGTGGGTTTTAATTTTTATATTTTTAGCTCCAGGTTTTCTTTGCTTGTTTGTAGGTCTGAAAAAGATGAGCAAAAGAAAAGCCCAAATATGATTATAGGGCTGGGCGATATAGCTAAAAAAACTTATCAACGATATAATGTTTCATATCGTTCGGTATAGATAATTATTGACACTTTTTTTATAACCCTTTTTAACAATAGAATATAGAATTTTTTTTTTTATTTAACCACTGTATTTTTAATTTTAGTTTTGTTTTAAGTCAAATAAAATGTAAAATGTAAACAAATATCTCCTTTCTTATGTTTTATATGCAGATTAAATAAGTCTTATGGAAACTTTTGACTTGTTTCCCGAGGCCACAGGAGGGCGCAATGAGCAAAATAATGAAGCGCATTAAACGGTCAATTCAAATAACTGTCTATAAAAACGTGCATAACATCTAAATTAACATATATAAATCAAATATAATTTTGTAAACTGCATAAACAATTATGAACCGCAAAGAAAGAAGGCGTAACTTTTATTCTCACTGTAGTATTGTTGACGCTGCAGCCATGTCGTGAAGGCGCTGTCTGCTTCGTTGTGAAAGCGAAACTACTTCCAAAAGAGGATGATATCCGCTTCATCATGCCTAGAGCTGATCTGTGCTGGTCGCTGAGGGAATACATCAA
>NW_015540875.1:2974225-2979329 GCF_001515605.1 Sinocyclocheilus anshuiensis | reverse complement strand
TGGGGGCGTGTTAGAACGAGCCGTTTTAGGGGGGTGTGGCAGAGTCTTAACTTTGATAAAGAATATCTCTTTGGTTTTGAGACTTTAGTCTTTGCAACTTCAGGGATCTTATCTATTCACGAACAGCTTGTAACACTCCAAAGAGAAAGGAAAACTTGAAATCGCATCATATGACCCCTTTAATTTGTTTATTCAATGCAATGAAATAACAACTGTCTATAAAAAATGTGCATAAAGTCTAAATTAACATATATAAATCAAATATAATTTCGTAAATTGCATAAACAATTATGAACAAAACAGCATCATGTATTTATGCATTGCTTAATGCAAAGAGCCGAAGCGCCATTCACACAGATTGCATTTAAAAACATCAGAGACGCAGTGAAATGGAATAAACCTTTACAAATTCACAACATTTTCTAAAAGTTTAAACTTTTTTTTAACTTTGCATGGCTACATCTCTTGTGTGAGAAACGAGTGCAGCAGTCATATTTGTCCGTCTAATAAATGCGCTGAATATGCGTTCTGTGTGAATGGCTTGGTTTCGGTTTTAACCTAATCAAGATCTTCTCTGCATTGTGCTACTATATTTCTCTAATATTTTGAATGCATAACGCAGCAGGGGCGCATCTCGTGGGCTAGACTAACAAAACATTCAAATGCATTAACATCACTTACAGCATTATCACCACATCTCGTGCGCCACTGATAAGGCTCCCGGACGCGCACACAACATTCGATTGCACCGTTTTTGCATTCAAATGCATTTTTTTTTATTTTAAATTCGACTAAGATTCATTCTTTGTTCACAATCTCCTCATCACAGACAGGCACAGCACTCATTTAAGCATGTGTTCGTGGGCTGTCTGCGTCACTCATGTGCTATGTGCCTATATTGTGCGCTATATCGAACATTTTTTCTATCGTTATCCATGAAGGTGTACCGTCGATAAATACCGATACCGTTTTATCGCCCAGGTCTAGTTGAGAGACCATCCAAATTGCCTATAAACTGACTCTGTAAACATGCTGTTATAGCCTTTTGTTAGTTGTTTCTGCAGTAACCTGAGATGTTAAAGGCATAGTTCACACAAAGATGAAAATTTGCTAAAAAATTTGCTTGCCCTCAGGCCATCCAAGATGTTGATGAGTTTGTTTTCTCATTAGGAACAGATTTGGAGAAATTTTGCATTGTATCACTTGCTCACCAGTGGATTCTCTGCAGTGTATGGGTGCCGTCAGAATGAGAGTCCAAACAGCTGATTAAAAGGGGTCATATGACGATGCTAAAAATTATTATTACACAATTATTTGGTGTATTTGGTGTAATGCAATGTATACGCAGTTTAAGGTAAAAAAAAAAACATTATTTTCCACATACTGTACATTATTGTTGCTCCTCTCTGCCCCGCCTTTCTGAAATGCGTTGATTTTTACAAAGCTCATCGTTCTGAAAAGAGAGGTGTGCTCTGATTGGCCAGTGCGTTATGGTTGGCCGAATACCTCAAGCGTATGACGGAGATGTTACTTCCCTTACCATATTTGGAAACACACAGCGTCTCCATGACACGCCTTCTTTCTTTGCATGAACATTTGGGCGGTGTAATGCAAATCGTCCAACACAGTGACCGATATGTGGGGGCTTGTTTAAATTAGGCATTTTAGGAAGGCGTGGACGAGTCTTAACTTTTATAAAGTATATCTCCTTGGGTTTGAGACTTTAGTCTTTGCAACTTTACGGATCTTATATATGCACGAACAGCTTGTAACACTCCAAAGACAAAGGAAAACTTGAAATCACATCATATTTAACCTTTAAGTGAAAAGCTGCATGTTTGTAATAAACAAATCCATCAAGGCATTTTAATTATAAACTGTTGCTTCTGACCAAAATATCCATAATCCATAATAAGGCTTCCTCAAGTGAAAAAGTCTATCTGCTGTTGTCCTCTCACATCAAAATCTAACGACATATTTGTTTAGAACTGTTTTGGCCTGTTTTTGCTTGTAAACGGTGCTTGATATATACATATTTCTCTCCTAATTCAGACGAAAATACTTTTTCACCGGAGAAAGCAATATTATGTATAGAGGACTCACATTTTTTAATGATGGATTTGTTTATTGCATGCAGCTTTTGGTTTCACAAGATGTTAATTGATGGAGTAGTGTGGATTACTGTGGTGTTTTTATCAGCTGTTTGGACTCTCATTCTGACGGCACCCATTCATTGCAGAGGATCCATTGGTGAGCAAGTGATGTAATGCTAAATTTCTCCAAATCTGTTCAGATGAAGAAATAAACTCATCTACATCTTTGATGGCCTGAGGGCGAGTACATTTTCAGCAAATTTTCATTTTTGGGTGAACCACATTTTTGTTGTTTTTGACTTTTCTTTTTTTTTTTTTGTCAGGTTTTTATACAACTCCATGACTTCTGTCTTTAACAGTTTTGCTTGTTGGATGGTCCTGCTGAGAGATGGGCTTATGATCTTGTCCTGGGGTCCCAGACCTCTGAAACTGTTGCCCTGTTGTGTTTGTTTGTGTTATAGAAGAGGCTGACTCACTCTATCTAATGTTATGAAAGATGTCAGGTGAGCGTGAAGTGAACTATATGCTACTGAGTCATTCAAGGTTTTATTTAGCTCTTCATATTTACTTTGAACTTTTGACAGGAACTGTTTTGAGTCACTAATCTTATCCCCACCCAGTGGATTAGTCTGATTAGCAGCTCTGGGCAGGAGCTCTTTACATGCCTAGAAATCATCAGATAGAGATGTTCTAGATTCAACGGATTCTTTTGTTTTTGCTGTTGGTCTTTCTCTAGTCGCTCTTCTATATTTGCCAAACAAAGTCAAAGTGAGAGAGAAAGCAGCTCCCCCACTGAAAAGGCCCTTTATGTCCATCAGTGGCACTGTGAGCAGCCTGCCTTTTTGTTGGGCGTAGAGGTGGGGAGGGCCCAGTAAGGATCATGAGTCATGGGCATTATGTTGAAAAGTTTGAGTCAGAGCTTACAAGGAGGCGACGGCAGCGCTAACAGGATATACCATTACAGCAGGGACGGGAGATTTAAACTTGGGAACTTTTGACTGCAGAATGTCATCATCTATATGTGATGTCTCTGTTAGTTAGCAAACCTGTAAAGTGTAATCAGCAGCAATGAATCACTATTTAACACGTCAGAGGATTTACACTGACACCTTTGTTTGAGTTGATTTGCATTTTCCTGTTGAGGAAGATGTAATTGGCACTATAATTTGATCTGTCATCCATAAAGCTTTGTTGTCTAATCTTGTTTCAGCAGCCATTTGAAATGCTTTACAACTGAGCAGCTCGGCTTGAATAAGGCATTATGGTAGGGCTGCACGATATTCAAGAAAAATGTGATAGATTGTTAAATGGTGAGATATTTGTGCAATACGAAATCAATAAAAATTATATTTAAACATTCAAAAACTGAAAATTATTTAACTACCTTGTTATATCTATGATCTCTGCTTATTGTCTGTTTCTGAATTAATGTAATGAAAAAAGCTTAATTGTCGGTTAATTGGTATTCATATAATATTTTAAATGGTCATCATTATATTGTAATTATTTTTGTTGCTTATTTTTTCTGACTGTGGAAAGTGGCATTTGACAAAAAACAGCACAAGTGAAAGTGTGATCTGTATTATGATATTTCTCTATGTGAGGCATAGACTTGGTGAAGTCAGTATATACATTAACAACAAGTTGGGACAAAAATATTGTAATATAATGAAAAAAAAATATGTAAGTGGTGTTCTGTGGCGCAGCAGGATTGTGTGCCCAATTTATTCTTTGCTCTTTGTATCACCATAAACGTAACTTTCTGAAGTATTAAAATCATTGACTTATTGCAGGTTTTTGAGATATGCATATTGCATTATGTACATTATCGATTTTTCAATAATTTTAATAACAGCCATAACTGATAGTTCAGTGGCATTGTTCAGCTCCTCCAGTGCTTTCCTGTGCTGGCATCTCAGCTGACCGCCACTTTGTGTCAGGATGCTTCGGGCAGTGCAGTTTAAGGCATAAAGGATCAGAGCTTTTATGTGCAATGAGATACGTGCACATGAATGGTACTTTCTGTGAATATTGACTGTACAATTTAGTCTGTGTGTGTTTTGTGTGCTGTTGATGAGGAATGACTATAAAGCTTACTGGAAAACGGTACTCATTTAGCCAGTTTAAGAGGAGTCAGACTTGCATGACAAAACTAAATTTTCCATCATTATCTATGCATCATTCTTGTGCTGACACAGAGAAAGCATCAATTACACACATAATTTGCTCTTATTTGTGTTGCATTTGAACAAAAGAAAGCTTCCTGTCTTGCATAAAATACAAAAGAGAGACATAAACAAAACTGCTAACACAACCATTTTATTCAGACTAAATGACTAGTTGCTCACATGAAACATTTTTATGTGAGCATTATGACCAGTACTTAATTTGATCCTGCTGGATCCTGTTCTGGAAAATGTCAGATTTTGAATTTTTGCGTTCCGGTAGGCCTATTTGTTTTTAAAATCCGGCATTTACAGTGCATTAGATCGTGACAGTGCATGCGTGCATACGAGACAGAGTGAGCGAGGGTTTGGCTAGATGTATTTGGAGGTTATTGCTCATGTCTCATTCGGCAAAAATCCAAATGTTTCCATATTCGCAATGTATTTGAATGTTAAACTATTATTTATGTAAACTAGGCTTGTACTTTACACGCATTCGCATATAGATGGAAAAGATCATCCTCTTCACATGAGCAAAAACGCCCTTGGCATAACAGCAGAGTGGACCGGTATACTATGGTCTATTTAAACTGACCAGTGTAACCTTTTTATAATCCGCAAAAGTGTTTACTTTTATTTTTGCACACTCACAATAAAAACAGAAGATTTGTGCTTTTGTAAAATAAAGCAAGCAAACAAACAGAATGCGCGTTGTCATCCTTTCCTTTCCCTGAACTTGTTTATGGAGCGCTGCACCACACTTCTGTTTTAAATCTGTTAGCTTAATTATTTAAGTCAGATATATTTAGCTTTTTTTTTTTTTTGAATGAAAACAAATTATTTTTT
>NW_015540875.1:2908494-2974123 GCF_001515605.1 Sinocyclocheilus anshuiensis | reverse complement strand
TATTTTAGGCCTATTACTTACATAGGCTATACATTTTCCTTAAAGCATCCCATTTTGTCCCAGGGCTTGAAAACCTAGTTAGGTCCATGCAGAAACTGGTGAACGATGCTCGTAGTTGTGGCATCACCGTTTAGTGACATAATTGAATGCTCCGGGAAAACTGAAGTTGTATTGTCAGTGTCACAGCGCCTTTTAATTGCTCTACTGAATCCAACAATTATTTATTTACAAATTATAAGCTCTAATTATGACAAGTGTGGTATAAAAGCTTTGTTTATTAGAGGAATAATTGTTTAGCTGGAAAATGTTACATCGCGACCATGCTTTTGGATGCTGTTCAAGCCCATATAGCCTACATTTCCCATTTTGTCCCAGGGCTTGAAAACCTAGTTAGGTCCATGCAGAAACTGGTGAACGATGCTCGTAGTTGTGGCATCACCGTTTAGTGACATAATTGAATGCTCCGGGAAAACTGAAGTTGTATTGTCAGTGTCACAGCGCCTTTTAATTGCTCTACTGAATCCAACAATTATTTATTTACAAATTATAAGCTCTAATTATGACAAGTGTGGTATAAAAGCTTTGTTTATTAGAGGAATAATTGTTTAGCTGGAAAATGTTACATCGCGACCATGCTTTTGGATGCCGTTCGAGCCCATATAGCCTACATTCACGCGGCTTTGTTCTGGTTTGCCAGTTGGTCACGAATTTCCACAAATTCAATAATATTTAGGCATTGTTTATTTTCTTAAATCCTCACCGTCTAACCCTCTAATTTTGCATGTTTATTTTATTGTCTTCCACTTTTTATCACTGTTTTCGCATCTCTTAAACGCGCGGGAAGGGAAATGAAATATTTCATGGCCATGAATTAAGAATTCGTTCGATTTATTCATTCATTAAATCATGAGTTATTTAAGAAACAAAATTAATGAAACATGGACAGTGGCCACAAATTAATAAGTCGTAGGGACGAATTAAGTTGTAGGAATGAATAGCCTAGCCTATCTGTCCTGTGTCCCGCAGCCCTGCAAAGCGCACGATATGAAACAATTATCTGGGGAAATTACTTGGTTACTACATTTCTATTGCTTTCCATGTTGAAGAACTTTGTGTTGTTTCTATTTTAATGTACTAAATGTTTAAATCACATTAAAGGCTTAATTTGTACATTATGAATGAATGGTGATGCATTCATATACAGTCACCGTCACTCACAGCCGCTCGCACGTGTTTTGCGCATGAGCCGCAAGCACCCCAAAATTAAATAGCTTAATGGACCATCGATAGCTTTAATCGATTGCATCTCTTATCGACAATGAATCGTTCATTGATTAATCGTTGACATCCCTAGTTTGGTTAGTTCAAACAGCATTGAAAACTTTTGTTACATTATGTCTTTATTGTCACTTTTGATCAATTTAATGCTTCCTTGCTGAATAAGTGTTCATTTATTTAAAAAAAAATAAATCTTGCTCACCCCAAACTTTTATGTGTATGTTGCAAAAATAAAATTGTATTATGACTGGTGAGGTCAGCGGGAAAAAAAATATTTTTTGTTGAGCCCTGTTTTGTATGTAGGTGGGTGTTTTTCCCCTCAATATGTCATTGAATTACTTTTTATTTTACAGTTATTGAAATAACATCATTTGGGACTTTAAAATGTGCCTAAAACTGTGCTATCATAGTAGCCATCTTTCTAATGAATTGCAAATTCTCTGTAATGCAAACTGAAGCGTTCAGCTGAGCTCCACAGCAGAGGTCACAGGAAAGACATGTGACTGCTGGAGTCAACAGATCTCTGGTAATGTGCACCAATATGATGCACAGACCCAAAGCTTAAACATGGCCTCACTGTCTGTTTTCTTCTCTTGCTCTTTAGGTGTGGCCGAAACAGTCCTTCTGCTGTGAGGGAGAATTACTCTCCTGTCTTTTCTCTCTCCTGATGCCCCCTTCTGCACTGTAAATTCATGATCACATGACTTTGGATATGGACGCAGTCCTGTCCGACTTTGTCCGTTCTACTGGAGCTGAACCCGGACTGGCCAGAGACCTGCTAGAGGGTGAGCGAAAACCATCCTGTTCCCCATCACCCTCTCTGATTTTATATACAGATATAAATAATATTTATGCAATTTTAATTAATTTTTTAAACATTATGATATTATATGTAACTTTTCTTGATTATACATACTTTACAAAACTACATGAGCCATATAGTGTTAAATATGGCATCTACCCTGACTAAGGTCTTTATGATTAAGTGATTGCAGAAGAGCAAAAAAGCATCTATATGAATGTGTGCAGTAAAGCCTTAACAAACCCAGCACATGTTGCCTAGCAACACTGCAGATAAGAGAATGAGTTAAAATATGTATAGTTCTGCAGTATTCATGCTTGACAGTCGATACTGACCAGTATTTGCACAAGCAACTGCAGCGGAATGTGTCATTGAACTTTGCTGCTATGTCGGGTTAATATTTAAACTCCTAAGCAGAGGTGCAGTGGAACTATGAACTCTTATTTTCTTGCATGCTTCATGAATGTGGCTTTCTTCGCAGGAAAAAACTGGGACCTCTCGGCTGCACTGAGTGACTTTGAACAGCTGAGACAAGTGCACGCTGGGAACCTCTCATGCACCTTTGCTGAGGAGAGAGAGTATCCCTCCTTTGAAAAGGAGATCGCTCGGACGGGGCGGCCTCTCTTGCATCGCCAAGATGAGGTTGTTCAAGGTACGAAAGCACTAGAAGGTCTGTCTGCACGGCCTGACCTTAATTCTCAAATGTGGTTTGTAATTTTTGTAAATGATTTACCCTGATCATGACAGTTAGTTGTCATTTCAAAGCCTTGCCCACTCTCACCTGACTAACCTTGTTTTCGAACTGAAGGGAGCTGAGGACTGATAAGAATAGGTCGACCAGATAATAGCTTACCAGTGTCTAGTTTTATATTCTCCAGTATATGCAGTAATCTGAACATGTATCATGGCAGCAGCCACGGAGAAGCGACTGTCGAGGGGAATCTCTCACGCCAGCTCCACCATCGTCTCTCTGGCCCGCTCACACGTGTCCAGTACGGGCGGCAGCAACGAGCCACTTCTGGACACTCCGCTCTGCACCTTCCAGTTGCCTGACCTCACCGTCTACAGGGACGACTTCCGCGGCTTCATCGAGAGAGACCTCATTGAGCAGTCCATGATGGTGGCCTTGGAGCACGCTGGTTAGTTATTTAATTTCAAGAATCTCTCCTCCGACAGCTGAACAAAATATTTTGATATTATAAGTTTTATAGTCAGATATTTCTAACTTGTTTCGGTTAGCTGCTTTAATCTCTGCTGTCTACATAAGCATCCTGACTAAAATGTAACATTATAAGTGACTGATTTGAAATGCCATACATAGGCAGCATGTTGTGCTTCTCATGTGATGCACACAGGAGTTTGCCATTAGCGTGATAGTCTAATAAGCTTAAAGATGCACAGCACACAAAATAATGGGTAAAATAGTCTTCTTTTAGTAGATATAACTATTGAATTAATTATGAATTAAGTGAATAAATATTTATGATTGATATTTTACTTTGTCCACTGTTGCCCTTCTAGTGTTGCCTGCGTAGGTACTGTAGCTCTCTAGTTTTTGAAAAAGACAGGCTGCGTCCGCAATCGTTTACTAAGAGTAGGTAAATCGTACCTAAGATCGTGCTAAATCGTACCTAAGAGTAGGTACCCATTTTGAAGTAATTACTTTGTGACCATTAAAAAGTATGTTCTATATAGTTTGAATGCATGTAGTATCAATGTAATACGGACATACTGTTTTTATGATGTCATTGTCATATGTACTACCAGCATCAGTTGCGTCACTTCATTGCCATTCACATATCCTTTCCTGTAGCCTCATGGGATGGTAAAGTCTCCATTGGATGCACACTTCAGAACCTCAACAGAAAAACTACTTTTTTAACCGTTTTACGAATACTGTGAATTCAGACATACTACTGTTTGCATACTGTTTTTGCTTACTATATTAGAGGGAAGTATGTGATTTTTGGATGCAGCCATAGAAGGAAGTAACTTGGTGTCTGTAGCCACAGATTTGAGAAATAAATGCTTTTCTTTTTTTTTTCTTCAACAGGACGGTTGAACTGGTGGACTCGTTTGGGAACCGGCTGTCAGAATTTATTACCTCTGGCTACTAGTGGTGATGGGAACTGTCTGTTACACGCTGCCTCACTGGGTAAGTGTTCAAACCGACTTTTTGTATGTAAGCGATCAGCACAGTTTTTATACATATTCATTCCACCTTACAGGTTTCTAAAAGTTTGTTGGTGCTACACATAGCTTGACGATTATAGGCTAAAAAAAACATTTATTAATGTGTTATTGAAAACAGATGCTTATTGGAGTGGCATAGAGTTCTATACAAGTGTTTTTTTTCTCTGTATTAGATTTATAGTGTAACTATATAACTTATGTCCAAAGCAACAGTAAAAGGGCTGCATACTTGCCTAGAAACCACTGCCAGATGTAATCTTAAGATATTAATTCAGTAATTATGTTTAAAACATTATTATGCAGGTATGTGGGGCTTTCATGATCGAGACCTGATGCTGCGGAAGTCTCTCTATGCACTGATGGATCATGGGCTGGAGAGGGAGGCTTTAAAGCGAAGGTGGAGATGGCAACAAACCATGCAGAACAAAGAGGTTAGAGCACTTTATCTGTTGGTTCATTTTTTTTATTTTACAAACAGATGGCAACAGATAATCAGTTTAGTATCAGGCTCCATCAAGTCAAATATAAATTACCATTGAAAAGGGTGTTTTGTGTGTGTGTGTGTGTGTGTGTGTGTGTGTGTGTGTTTTATATTTTTTAAAGAAATTAATACTTTATTTACAAACTAAAAAAAATAACAGCAAATACATTTATAATGGTATAAACGATTTCTATTTTAAATGAACTCTTTTGTTTTGAACTTTCTATTCATCAAAGAATTCTGAAAAAATATCAGTTTCCACAAAAATAAGCAGCACAATTGATTTCACAATTGATATTAATAAGAAATGTTTCTTGAGCAACAGATCAGCATATTCGAATGATTTCTGAAGGATCATGTGACACTGAAGACTGGAGTAATGATGCTGAAAATTCAGCTTTGATCACAGGAATAAATTACATTTTAAAATATAATACATAGAAAATAACTAATATAACTAAAATAATTAGAAAATCTGCACAAGTTGGTCTTTGTTTCAGCCTAATATTTGTGTGTGTGGATTTGTGTGCAGTCGGGACTGGTTTACACAGAGGAAGAGTGGCAGAAAGAGTGGAATGAGTTGTTGAAACTGGCATCCAGTGAACCCAGGATACACTACAGCACTAACGGCAGCAACGGGTGTGTTGATTGCATCTGATTTTATTTTCTGCTTTGAAAGCTGTAAACAGAGGTATTCTGGAGTGTTTTGCTCATGCTGTGAGAGTGTGTTTTGTGTCCCGCAGTGCCGAGTCACAGGAGGAGCCGGTGTACGAGAGCCTGGAGGAGTTTCATGTGTTCGTTCTTGCTCATGTGCTCCGTAGGCCG
This sequence comes from Sinocyclocheilus anshuiensis, assembly GCF_001515605.1. NCBI lineage: Eukaryota > Metazoa > Chordata > Actinopteri > Cypriniformes > Cyprinidae > Sinocyclocheilus > Sinocyclocheilus anshuiensis. The sequence continues at coordinate 2,968,544 of NW_015540875.1, read as the reverse complement.
ATAGTGGTTGTGGCTGACACCATGCTGCGGGACTCTGGGGGAGAAGGTAAATAAGGACAGAATGTTCATTTTTGGATAAACAATTTTTTTATTTATTTTTTTTTTGTGGGGAGTTTGACACACTTTGAGGTGCTCTAACATTTACCACTCAGAAAGCCTTTCTTGTCTATTGAAGCCAAGTTGTAAAAATGGCTCAGTCGAAATCTTAATGGTTATATTGTAACCAAGAACCAAGACTATGACTGTAGCAGAAAAATGCAGTGGCAAAAAGTGTTGACTATGTCCCCTGTAAATAATGCATTTTCCATTTGTCCTCTCATGTTCCATAAGCAAAGCTTATCATTTTTGTCTGTTGTTTAGCTTTTGCACCAATCCCATTTGGAGGGATTTACCTGCCCCTAGAAGTACCAGCCAGCAAGTGCCACCGCTCCCATCTCGTTCTGGCATATGACCAGGCCCATTTCTCTGCCCTGGTCTCAATGGAGCAGAAAGACAGTTCCAAAGAACAAGGTGAGGAGTGGTTTATATGTAGCAAATTGGTTTGCTTTTTTATGGTTCATGCAGTGTGCTGTTCCTGCCTGATAAACCAGTTTTTCAAAGCAAGACAGAACAAAATCTGCAATAATTTATTGTTTCCAGAAAGTCTTTATCCACTTTAATCCAGCTTATTTCTTCAAAGGCTTTTGGAACTGTAGTCTTGGAGTTCATTTGAATACTGTTTTGTGTTTGTAAATAAGCCAAATTATAAACAAGTAGGGAAGTAGTGAAATTCAGAATGATACTGACCATTTGTTACCTTTTGTTTGGTAAAAATCTCCGCAGTGGTGATCCCTCTGACGGACTCGGATCATAAGATGCTGCCTTTGCACTTTGCTGTGGATCCTGGAGAAGACTGGGAATGGGGCAAAGATGACAACGATAATGTGATGCTGGCAAGGTAGAATTTCATTTGCAGAAACAATTTGTAGTATGCATTTGCAATCAGAATTAAATTTAACAATGAGATTTTAAGAGATTTTTTTGTCTTTACATAAACATCAACATTTCCCAGCTTTTTGAGGCGCTCATTACTTTCTCTGCTCCACTGTGCAATCCTCTGTACAAGTGTGCCACCTAGTTTAATGAATAAAAAAGGCCCATGCTCATGCATATAATTAAGCTCAATTGACAGCATTTTTAAGATGCTGTCAGTTACCACAGACAATAATTCAGACTCGGATTGAAAAAAGAATAACAAGCATAAATTGTTTACAGTAATAACCTTGCATGTTAAGTCTGAAGCGAGACATTCTGGAGAGTTTTGAAGCTAAAATGCATAGCTCATATTTTTGTTAAAATTATATGAGTAATTTCTCCACGCGTGTTTATACAATCTGAAGGATGAGTCAAAATTATTTATTGTGGTAATCAACAGCATGTCACAAATGCCATCCATAGATTTTTGCTTGTTTTAAACCTGGAACAATTCTTGTAATTGTTACGTATTGTGCATATACCAAATTTTCTCTGAAAAATGTTTTCAAAATATTCAGGTTATTTTGGCTATGTAGTGCAAAATGACTCCGCTCTGACTTATTTACAGCAGAGTTTAGTAAAGTCTGACCATAATGACGGCATTAGCCCTGAGGAGCATGCTGGGACTGTGCGCTGTTGGCCAACACTCAAGATTAGCAACTCTCATTCTTTAATGCAGATTATCACTAAATGCTTTCTATGAATGGAACACAGAGAAGCTCTCAAATCGATCAGGGTTGCATCTGTAGTTCGTCTTATTCCCACAGCTTTCACATTTGTCACTATATGAAATTCTGTTTTAAAATATTTTACTTATCTTGTTAAATACCTCAGCACATGTTTCTTGTGACTTTTCCCTATTTGTTATTTTGTATTTTCATGAAACATGCTCATTATTATTTCGCATTTACATTTTTCTCAAAGGTATTTAAAGGGCCACTTATAGGTGAATATCAGCGCTCTGACCTTCCTCTTGTTTGGTTTCAGTGTAACCTTATCTCTGGAGGCCAAGCTCCATCTGCTGCATAGCTACATGACTGTCACCTGGCTTCCTCTACCATGTGAGGTACAGGTGAGCTTCTTGCTTTGTTGGACATGCTAAGAATAATTTAACTGGTTTAGTGTAAACTGTCAGCCAGAAACCTTTGGTAAATTTGCTCTGACAACAACAACAAAAAAAGTAAATTCAAAGCATTTTTATTTCTAACACTAAAAAGGTTTATGTCTGTAGGATGGTATAAATATGTTTTAAAGCTACCCTCATGATGTAAAAGTCTTTTACAAGTCATGACATTTTTTTTACAAATCATGATGTAAAAAATAAATGATGATTCTAATTAAACTGCCAAATTGGCATAGAGGGTTTTCTGGTCACTTCTCATTTTTATGCTATCTAAATATAAACTTGTATGGAAAAAAATGTATGATGTAAAGATTATTTGTTGTAAAAGATCGTATAAATTGTACACACATTTATTTGAAGATGAGTTTAATCATTTTCCCAGATTTTTTACGTTTTTATAAATTTTTATGAATATGCTAAATGCAGACTTTTTTTTTGTTATATGTAAAAGTCAAAAAGTAATTTGGATATGGGTATGAAATGGGGGGATTATCTTACTTTTCTTAATTAAAAATAATAAATTAATTAAATAATAAATTATTTATTTATTTTTATTTATTTATTTTTTGCATTCACAGCAGGCCCCATTGGCCCAGCCAGAGTCACCTACAGCATCTGCAGGAGAGGATGCCCGCACCCCGCCAGACTCTGGAGAGTCTGATAAGGAGTCCGTCAGCAGCAGTTCCAATGGCAATGGAGACAGCAGTACTACTGGAACCAGTGGCACAACAGGCAAAACAAGTGGTGGATCTTCCAGCTCCTCTAGTTCATCCAGTAACAGTTCAGCAGGGACAACTGGCACAATTGGAAAGGAGAAGGGAAAGAAAGACAAAGAAAAGGATAAGGACAAGAAACGTGCAGACTCCGTTGCCAACAAGCTGGGTAGCTTTGGCAAGAGCTTGGGCAGTAAGCTGAAAAAGAATGTGGGAGGCCTGATGACGGGAAAGAATACAAGTGGAATTGGATCCAAACAGGAGGGTCAAGAGAAGAAGAAAGGCTCTCTGAGAGGTCGTAAGGGCAGTAAGGACAGCTCTCCTTCCATTCAAACTGGCTCTGAGGACTCTGGGAAAGGTTCACCCTCCTCAACCAGCGAGCGACAAAATGGAAGCTACTCTACTGAAGGTGACCCTTTTAAGTACAGCTCGGATGTGAAAGTGAGTCTCAGCATCCTCCGATGCGCTATGCAAGGCGAAAGGAAGTACATCTTCACTGCGCTACTCACTACAAGCAACCGGCAGCCGTTTCAGGAGGAAATGATCCAACGCTACCTGGTTGATGCTGAGGAGCGCTTCCGTGCCGAACAGGAACAGAGAAGGGAAGCTGAGCGGAAAGCGGCTGGAGGTCTCGCAACGACTGCTGGGTCCCAACTGAAAAAGGACGGGCCTGAGCTGAGTTACAGAAGTTTTGAAAGCAAAGAGGAAGTCACTGATAACTCACCTCCTACTTTTAACGCTTTGAAGTCGTCGTCTTTCAGCCCGGTGATGTACTCTGGTGTGGTCCCAATCCCTAGGGCCACCTTCATTGACCATTCTCCTACCCCACTCACGCGGCATCTCCATATGCATGGTTATTTGGATACACGACGGCAGCTGGCAGGAGGTTCGCCGTCTTCTTACCCAGGTCTACCATCCTATGCTACCTTGCCCCGACACTGCCCCCTAGCACAGGGCCCACCCCATACCCAGTACCACCCTCCCTCCACCAGCTTGGGTAGCCCATCCCGTATCATCAGCCCCTGCCTGATGTCTTTTCCCCAAGATCATGACCCAATTGATTACCCAACCGAACCTGCTGGAGGCTACACGAATGGCTTGCGGGACTCGCATTTCACTTTGGACAGTCGCAATGGGCCGATGCCCTTGAGGCATTACTCTTTAGGCAGTGCGGGTGGCCTCACCAACCTGCAGTCCAGCAAATGCCGAACGCCTACGTGCAATTACTACGGCCACCCCGAGACGGGCAATTACTGCTCGTACTGCTACAGAGAGGAGCTGAAGAGACGGGAAACGGAGCCGGCTAGCCACAGGTTTTGAATGGACAATCTCTGTCCGGTTTCTCTCCTATAGGACTCATTGGAGCCCGCCGTGTGAGCCACATCATATCCTGATTGCGTGGATCTTGCTTTAAGACATAAGTTCGGCCTTTCTGAACCAGGTTACTGAGACTCGGCGCCCACAATGAATGGCCATTGTGGGAATAGGACTGCTGTTGTGTTACATTTGCTGTGGCTCATAGGCAGAAGCTTTAAGCTCCGCCCACATTTGCTTGACGTGGTCATCCTCTTTCCTGTCTCCTTGTCTCCTCCTAGTGGCGAGAATGTAGAGCACAGGCAATAGACATTGGAGCACAATGTGCTACGTTGCATCACACGAACATGCCGCGTACCCCAAAATACACGTTAAGCACAACCAGAAAATACGTATTTATATCAGCGGCGTTTGTATACATAATAATAGACATTTCATGTAGGATTTCAGCTGCAATCAATGTAAGACTTGCCCAATTGCGATTGTAAGGCAAAAACACACTGTTAACTTCAAGTGAGTGTTATCTGCATTGGCCCAACGCTACAATAATTTAACTTGCGCCCCTTTGGAAGCCATACCCGACTGGCTTGAATTAGCTCAAATGGTGCTTTCTCGCTTCTAAGATGTTCAACTTACGGAGCTAAACCTTGATAGCCAAAGGTTTTGCTTTGGGTCTTCACATGTCCATATTAAAAAATCACAGTCGTTTACGTTTTACTAAGTGTTTCTACAACATTTAAAAGTGCAAAACCTTTAAAATTAGTGGAAAAAAAAAAGGAAATCAGATGTCATTTTTCAGAAATGGTACATTATGCAGAAGAGTTATGTTAATAAATGAGTTCTAGGTACTCGCAGGTCAAAGGGGGCTGATGTTGAAACAATTTCTGACCCCTTCAAATGTTACCGGCTTAAATGTTAATGATCGATCGCCCCCAGAGCAGTCACTGCACCAAATCAAGCACTTTTCTAATGTCCAGAGGTTGTGCGTGTGGGTTTCAGACGTGACAATGAAATAGACTGTTATGTTGCTGTGCTTCTAGTCTGGCATTTCGCTCCGTTCTGGAGGGAGAACTTGCAGTTCCACTCGCGTGGACTGCAGAGGTCAGGGTTCGGCTGTAGGTGCCACTGTTGTGTGCAAGCTCACTTGTTTCCTAGTTGCCTTTTCAGTCTTAGTTCAGGGGGATTGTTGAACTGAATTTCTACTTCTGTTTGGTTTTGGATTCGCAGTGCTGATTATAGTGTTGCTGATATTTGTGGACTTAGAGGGATGCCAGCAGATCTCTCAGCATCTCAATTACACAATGAATGGTATATCGAGATCAAATCCTGTTACACTGTTAACAGACATTAAAGCCTCCGATAAAGCCAGCTAGTTGTACAATTCAGCCAGAAATAAAAAATACTGTTATTAATTCAGCCTTACATGCCATTCCAAACCTGTATGATTGGCCAATACAAAAGTAGATTGTTATTTTCCATACAATGGAAGTAAATGTGAACCAATCACTTAATGTGAGTAATGGACCAGAAGTCATTATTCACAGAAAGTCTTCCGCTCCATCTCACCTACTGACAAATTTGATGCCAGTGATGACAAACTCCGTTTGGTTCTTGTGTCTTAACTGAGCACAACAAGCCAATGTGGATGTGCAAATGAGATTTTGAGAGCTACGTTGGAGGGCAAAACTGCTAATATAGCACACATGCACTCAGTTTTCTCTGAATCTGAGTCAAACCAGTCTGTTACATGTCATTTACATGCTACTAATTTTGCTCTGTTAAAATATTTAGTTACAGCATTTTGACTTGATTCATTTTCATTATATGGAAAAGAGCAGTTTGGACGTTCTGCTGGACACAGCAGAAAGAAAGTCATACAGGTTCAGACCGACATGAGGGTTAATGAAATGATGACGACAGGTTCTTCATTTTGGGCTGAACTGTCCCTTTACCTTCTCATTGCTCATGTGAAATGGGCTCTATAGTACTGTAAGAGGATGTTGCTGCTGTGATCATGTTCATTTGATGTGGTTAAGTGTTAGTGTGCATTGATGGTAGATGTAGAGTTGGTGTTGTAGTCACAGCGAACCCACTTCCGCTTCTCAAACACTCAATACAGATGTAATCAGTCGTATGCAAATATTTGTATAACTGTGTCAGCTCAAGGCCACAATGTTCCCACATTTGCATTTCTGATTTGCACAATTAAATATATGCTAGGTTAGTATCCTAACAAAAATGTAACACCTCGCTCTTCTCTTCATCTGGTATCTCCCATGCATTCGAAGCTGTAATTTCTTAGTTTAGATTAATTTACGTTTAAAAGCACTAAATTGTCTGAAAAAGTTTTTCAGCGGTATAAAAACCTGAAGGGTTGCTAGTTTTGTTTTTCACCCAAAGACAGCAAGATATCTTTGACACGTTATTCACTCTTATAACCAGTAGATGGCACACTTGTTTAGGTTTCTTTTTTGCTATCACCTTTATGTCTAAATCAGTGCACCCCTAGTGACCTTTTGAGACAGATGGCTCACATTTTCATAGTGTAAATAAGGGACAAAGAGTATGCTGCTGCTGCTTTTGGATTTGTTTTTTTTTTCTTTCAGTCGAGCACATTTGAATATAAATTGCAAAGTCTTTCGTAAGGCATACACCATTTACCCAGATTTCCACTCTGCAAAAAGGAATTCAGCGTGTGAGCTTGTGTTTGTGTGTGCGCGTCTGGTGAATTGTGCTTTTGCAAACCTATTGTAGCTTCAAGGCACAAACAAGAGGAAATTGTCAGTGAAACGACTACTACTCTCTGTAGGAATTTATGTTCTCCTTCCAATGTACTCGTTGCTTGCGTTTAACGGATCAAGTTATTTAACGAATGGATAGCTCATTCAGCCACCCCGAGCGTTGGACCTCAATAAGAGTGCAAACATTTTTGTATTATGAAATAAAACTGTTGTATAAATACGTTCAAGTTATTTTTGTAAATCAAATGCAGTTTTACAGTGTTTTTTAAAGATACGAATGTATGCTGTAGGACCGTACCCTGATTGGTGATGGAGTCAGTATTCTGGAGCGTACAGCGATGACTGACAAGAGAAGCCTCTTAAATCCGAGTGTTTCTTGTGAACAAACTAATTTCTCCATCAGTGATCTGACAAGGTATGATTTGGAAATATATATTTGTAGTAAGATTTTTCAAGAAGTTTGGGATGTTTAGTTCTGAAACTAGGATGTTCTTTCTTACGTGGCTAGTTGTCAAACAGACAGGCCTCCTGAAGATTCCTAATTTTGATTTCTATTTCAAAGCGAATTATGATACTTAATCGAATTTTGAGTACATTTTTTAACGATGGTGGTGGCGTCCACCACCATAAGTTTTCACACACTAAATTCTCTTATTTAATACAGTGATCTTTGATTTGTTATGATGTAGCTTACTATTTTTATATGGTATGTTTTCATGGATGTGACAGAGCTACAGTCATCAGCATTCTCCAATTTGCATGAGACTGAAACTGTTGCATGTACAGAACTGGCAGATGCAATTTATCTAATCATATTTGTGCATTACTTCTGGCTAATTGGGCAGTTTTTGTTTGTTTTCAGCCGTTTTACCTTTCTCCTTGTTTGAGAGGTGACCCCAGGCTGTGTGACAGTGCAATCTAGGTGGAAAGAACATCTGATTTTTATGTTAGTTTTATTTTTTCTTTTCTTTTTGCACTGTTTTAATAAAATTCTCATTGTATTTAAACAGTTGTTTGTATTGATTTTATTTTGCACCCTCATTCTCTACATTTAACTATATGAGCCTTTAATAACAAACATCTTGTATTTTTACAGTGACACAAGAGCTTTCAGCTGCATATATAAAGTTATTCCCACAGTTAAGGAAAACTGGAGAATTTTACAATTTTAGTGGGGATTAAAGAAATGGTTGAGCCAAAGATGAAAATTTGTTGAAAATTTACTCACCCTCAGTCCATCCATTATGTAGATGAGTTTGTTTCTTCATCAGGACAGATTTGAGGAATTTAGCATTCCATCACTTGCTCACCAATGGATGCTCTGCAGTGAATTGGTGTGCATATATAAAGTTATTCCCACAGTTAAGGAAAACTGGAGAATTTTACAATTTTAGTGGGGATTAAAGAAATGGTTGAGCCAAAGATGAAAATTTGTTGAAAATTTACTCACCCTCAGTCCATCCATTATGTAGATGAGTTTGTTTCTTCATCAGGACAGGTTTGAGGAATTTAGCATTCCATAACTTGCTCACCAATGGATCCTCTGCAGTGAATGGGTGCCGTCAGAATGAGAGTCCAAACAGCTGATAAAAACATCACAATAATCCACAAGTAATCCACATGTCTTCAGTCCATAAATTAATGTCTTGTGAAGTGAAAAGTGGTGTGTTTGTAATAAACAACTGAGAGTGAGTAATTTTTATTTTTTTATGTGAACTGTTATTAATTTGCAAAAAATAAATACAAATTTAAAAAAACATTAAAAATAATGGACATTTTTCAATATTTTAAGGCTCTTCTCTAAAATATTTCTTTGGTTAGAATCTGCTCTTTTGCCATCTCAATGATTTTTCCAGTAATCCCAGTATGGAAGTGTGGAAACCTAAATTAAGAAAAACTAAAACTATAGTCGTAAGCAAGCATATGAAGAAGCAACTTGTTTACTCCGCTAAAATGCAGCTGATCCTTGCAATTGTTTCAGAAATATCTTAAGTTATTTAATTTTAATTTCCAGCAAGCACTGTCTGCCATCTAGGACTGGTAATTACCACAGCATGTGATTTTTGCCTTGCGTCAGGACACAGTGTACAGGGTAAAGCATAAATAAAGTTTACTCCTCTTAATGCAAGTTTATATTAGATTGCTGAAGACGTATTTTGCTTTCACTTATAATGTGAGAAATTGCCAGATTAGTGCTCCGGATGTTTGTATTATTTATGAGGTATTTTTGTGGGCTATTGCTTGAGTTCTTTTGCTCTAATAAATTCAAAGTGAGAGTCTGATGAATTAGTAATAGCAACACTGATATCTTTGGGATCAGTTTTCATTTGTTTTTGCTTTGCAGGTATCCATTTCAAGTGGAAGCCTTTTCCACACAGTGCACACTGCATCGTGTTCATATCCACCTGAGCGCTGATGCTGGACACATCGTAATCTAAAGACGCTTGTCTCAGTCTCTCTGCTGTTTGGACGTTGCTGTGAAATGGTTCGTTGATACTGCTGTGACAAGGTAACTAGGGTGTCAAAAACTATGGGAATGTCAGGTGTGTTTGCTCACCTGTGAAGTGCAATATGTTTGAGCGGAAGAGAATTATGGTGCAGCAGTCTGAATTGTTTGTAAACAACCTAATGTATATTGACTGGTATTTTTTTCGCATTTAGATGCATTGATAAAGCATAGAATGGAAACAAGATTTAACCATGTTCTTTTAATAGGCTTGGGAGAAGATTTAATTTTAGCATGCAAAACCTTTCCAATAATTACTTTGTGCCATGTCCATTTAAACTGGTCTAATGTTAGCAGGTTTAACTTTAGACCTTTGAGTTTAAAGTTAAACCAGCTAACATTAGTGATGAATTGAGTGCTTATATGAATGATAGAATGTAGGCTACATTTTATTCCATACACTATTCTCTAGTACTTCTAGTCGCATTTAGATGCATTGATAAAGCATAGAATGGAAACGAGATTTAACCATGTTCTTTTAATAGGCTTGGGAGAAGATTTAATTTTAGCATGCAAAACCTTTCCAATAATTACTTTGTGCCATGTCAATTTAAACTGGTCTAATGTTAGCAGGTTTAACTTTAGACCTTTGAGTTTAAAGTTAAACCAGCTAACATTAGTGATGAATTGAGTGATTATATGAATGATAGAATGTAGGCTACATTTTATTCCATACACTATTCTCTATTACTTCTAGTATATCTTTTTATATATACATTTATCTTGTTAATGTTATTGACTCCTTAAGATGAATTACATTGTATTCCTCACGATTGTTTTGGAGAAATGCATTTTAGCATTTTTAAAATAGCATTTTTAAAATTATTTTATAGATGTTTTTAGACTATTGCTTAACAGCAACAATAATAAATGTTATAAAATGTTTAAAAGAAGTCTCCTATGGTCAACCAACCTACATATATTTGATTAAAAAACAGAAATAACAGTAATATTGTAAATTATTATTGCAATTTAAAATAACGGTTTTCTATTTTAATTTACTTTAATATACAATTTATTCTTGCAGCCATTACTCCAGTCTTTAGTGTCACATATATATATTAAAAAACAAACAAAACAAAAAAACAGAGTCTGTCGTTTTAAATGGTTGTCAATGGGAAAAGATACCAGCAAATCTACCAGTAGGGGCTAACTAGCCGAACATTAACCCTTGTAGTGACTTATCATATTTGTAAATGAAATGTCAGATCTTGTGGATAATTCATACAGAACATGTGAATGCTATTTATAGTATACATACTATATTAAGTATAAATGGTAAGAGTAGTACGCTAGTATGATATTTCGAACATGACCACGGATGTCCAAAAGAGCTGCAGCTCGCTAGGTTTTGAGAGACAGATGGAAGCCGTCCATAAGCACAATACTGTACTGGCCCTTTAAGAGACTCGGTCCTGGTTTTTGTTACTCAGTAACACCCGTGTCAGTTCACTATGGCGAAGGGGCTGTAAACAAATGCGGTGGGAAAAAGCGCGTCTTCTTTGTGAAAATAGATTTCCGTTAGGGATGATTTCGCGTTTAGTTGAGTATATTAACATAGTACGGATGGAGAAATGTGTGAAAGCGCTTTAGTGATGCAGACTGGACGCGGACCATCCGATTTCAGTAACATGAACATGATCAAACCGTCAAACCTCTTTCAAATACACCTTTTATCCTGTTAGTCCGGAGCTGTTTTAGGTTGAAATCATGTTGACCGGGTCCAAAACCACCTTTAAAGTGAGACAGATGGTTCCGGACATGAAGGTAAGCTTAAATAATAATATAAATATCCAACATTTATTTAGAAGCTTATCATTGTTTTCTAATTTCTGCATCGTCTAAGTATAATATAAACATTGTAATTCATATTAAAGGAAGCACGATTTTGAGAAGGTTTCAAACACGCCCATGTGAATTGTATGTATTTCATCTGTCAGTAAGTTTATAACAGATGAGTAAATGTTTGTGCAACTTTCATGCAAATGTTACTAATCACTTTCCCAGGAAAACTGCATCCATTAAATTCATCATCATTTTACCAGAAATAGGTTTAATGGATGTAACCACAATCTGCAATTGTGGTGGGAGTCAGTTTTCCATTAAAAAATAGTTTAAAACTTTTTCTAAGAATGATTTATGTTGTCTGGCATATGAATTTGAGCTCAGGTTAGCTGGTTTTTGGACCTGAACTACATCAGTGCTTAGTATTTTTTCAGATGCTGTGAGAATGATGGAATATACTTTTCTGTTCTATACTTAGTTATCTTCCATAACTCTCACATTATTGTATTTGGAAACTACATTCACATCATTTCATTTCACCAAAAACTCTTTAAATGGAATAGTCGACAATCTGTGGTTGAGGAGTCAGTTTTTCCATTTAGGAAAAAAATATAATAATCAAAAACTCTAAAAGCAACAAGAAAGCATACATCTGCTTTAGTGGGCAAGGAATGTCTGGCTGGTTGTATTTGTTACTTAAAAATGATAAAGCCTAAATATGTTGGAATAACAGAGTCTCCTTTATTGGATTCTCAGATGGGAATTCGGTTTCATTTTTCTTTTTGTGTATTTTTTATCTCATAGGGTGTGGTGAGTGTATTTTTATTTTATGTTTTTTTAGTCATTCATAAAGCATGCTTGGAGACATAAATATGTTTTGATGTATTGTAATATAAAATATTTATTTCATATAAATAATGCATTATAATTTGTTTTTTAATTGTTTAATTTATTTATTTTGAGGATTGAGAGTATAAATTGCAATCCCCTTTGGTTGTATAGAAAAGAACCTTTGTTTTACACTCAATGCTTCAAAAAAATGTTTGATTATTTAAATTATTCATTTTTGATTTGTTTAGGAGATTGACAGCATAAATTACCTTTGACTATTTATTAATTTTTTTGTTGGAAAAGAGCTGATCGTACATTCCTCCTAACATCATCTTTGTGTTTCATGCAAGAAAGAAAATAATATATTTGTCTGAATGACAAGAGCATGAGTAAATTATGACAAATTTTATTTATGGGAGAGCAAATCGTCTACTTTCTTGAGCTATAATCTGCTATTGCTCACCTCTACTGCATGACTTTTCTTCCCTGGCTATTTTAAGCTGCCTCGGGGGGGCGGGGAAACGCTAGCAGATGCCTCCACCCGCGGATTCTGGAGAGTGTGGAGGCCCCGATGTGCACAACATCTGGCTGTTGCCATGGAAACAGCCTACCCAGAACTCGCTAGGTGTGGAGGTTGGGAATCAGTATTGCTGAAGTGTCAGACGTGACTCTTCCCTGCTTAGAAAATGAATCCAATTGTGTAGATTGTGTGGATGGAGGCCACCCAAGCTGGTGCATTTGAAAATGGGGTGACCTATATTTTGATCCAGTGCTGTAAATGAACAGATGGAGAAGGAATTGTGAATGTAGCAGTTGTGGCGAGACTTTACCACATTGGCTTTTTCATTTAAAACTCATTAAGCCAGTTCAAACTGTCACTGTCATAACAGAGATTTTCATAGCTGACATGTGACGTTTCAGACTCTTCAAATGGGAGTCTTGGGATCAACTCGTCTGGAATGAAAAATAAAACTAAAATATGACTCGCCGCTTCCCCCATGGGTCAGACTTCACACTGTAAATGCAAATATACTGCTGTAGAGCTCAGGGATATCTCTTTCATTGTTGTTTGTTTGGTTGGAGTGGAATATGCCATGTGGCGTATGTAATTACTTGCGTTTATGTTATCGAAGTGAACGGCATCATCTGGTTTCGGTGCGAGATGAGTGGTTGTTTAAATAAGAGATTTGCTGAAGGTTTGTTTTGACTTTAAATTATTTAAAAAGATGATGCATGACATAAACAAGACTGCGACACACCCTCTAATTGACCTTGGAGCTTTTCCTGCACTGCTTTTTTTGAGATGTGGGTTTCTTAATAAGCTCCATAAAGAGAATGACGACACTGAGTAAGATTTATATGACAAAAACAGCTGGAACAGTGGTGGTTTGTGCATATGAATCTATATAAAACTAGATTAGTTTTGCAAAACAGTTTTGTAGAGAGTGATGCTTGCCAATCTTAAATCACTGTCGCAGTTCTAGGGTATTGTGGTGTTGCTGTGTGGTTGTTAATGTGTTCTGAGTGGGTTTTTAGTGTGTTGCTATGCGGTTGCTAGGGTGTTCTGGGTTTCTTGCTGGCCTAAGGTCTCTAGATATGGCTCAGGTCCTGTTTTGGACTTGATTTATCACCCTCCAAGCAAAAATATTTAATTGCGATTTATCAAATTTGTAGTACTAGTGGTGCAGGATGAGGTACGTGCCAATGTGTATTATTTAGCGCTACAGATCTTTAAATGTGAGCAGTAGTAACAAGTGTTATTTTAATTATTGGGATTAGGATTAGCATTTAACCAAAAGTAAAAAAAATAAAAAATAAATACAAAAAATTAAAGAAAAAATTCATTGTTTGAAATAAAATAAACGAACTGAAATTTTGTACTTTAAGTTAAAGTATTAAAATATCTAAAACAAAATAAAGTAGATATTAAATAAAAATGAATAAACACTATATAGACATGTTTAAAAAAATGAAAAAATAACCAAAACACAAACTAAAATTAAAGTGAAAAAAAAATCTAATTCAAAATATTGATAATAACAATAATAGTATATGAATGATACTAAAATAACACTGATAATATTTTACATTAGTTTTTTAATTTTCTATTTTAATTTTAATTTAACTGTTTTGTCATTTTATTTGTGTTTTTGTCATTTTAATTATTTTTTTTTTTAGTATGTCTGTATAGTTTTTATTGATTTATTTTAGTACATCAAGTGAATCTAAATGAAAATGAAAAATGTTGCCTTGAAAACTAGCTAAAATAAGTTACTTTTTTATTACTACTTTATTTCATATAACGTTTATTTTATTCCAAGTAACGAAAAATGTTATTTTAATTATTTTGGTTTTAGTTTTAGTTAACCACAATAATTTTTTGTCCCCCTTTTGCACTAAGGAATGATGATACAAGCTGTTTTATTTGGGAAATAAAGCCCAGGAAAGGCAGCATCACGGCTAGACAATAATGATTTTTCATTTCAGGTATGTTAGTTTGAGAACAAAGGTGCTATTTTTAACCATCTGAACTGACATACAGAGAAAATACTTTATAGAAATAGATGCATTGTTCCCGTTTGTTGACATTTCTCTGCAGCAGAGAGATGCACGCGAAGAAAATAACGAGCCGCCGAACAATAGCTCGGCTCTATAAAGCGCTAGGTTTAAGCGTCCCACCAGGCCTCTAGTTGCCTCATTTAGCTCTAGATTGATGCTCCGCACAAAGGCTTATTGTGCCTCTAGGCGATGATTAATAAACTTAACAGTGTGAGGTTTATGTGGTGGCACAGTGCATTCCCACATTCCCATTGGCCGGCTTGTTTCTGCGAGTCTGGCCTGGCTGCTTCGGGGGAGAGGAGGCCTGCATGTTCCCTCAGCTGCATTCTCTGGCCACAGAAACCAGGGGAAGCCATGAGCAATGGAAACTGCAATGAGTCTTGGCTGCCTCAGCCCTCAGAAGCTGAGAGGAAGGAGGGAGGGATGTGTTTAATGGTGAAGAAAGAGGCAATGAAAGCGAGATTACACGATAGCAGTGGTGAGCATGTGACTCGAAGAACTGAACCCTCAGCAAAAAATGTGCTACTGAGGTTTTTTTTTTCCTTTCATTTATCTGTCCTGCACTTATTGCACATGTTGTCACTTGCTCAGAGATGTTAAGCAGTTCAGTTTCCTGGGCTTTGAATGCTTAATGACTCCTCTCTGTACTGTCGATCTATATTAGTTTAGGAATACTGCAGGGTGGAATTTTAAATGCCCATAAATGCAAGAGTGTGTTTGCTTGTTTAGAACACACTGTTTCTGATCACAAAGTGATAAAAGTGACCATTTAAAAGCTTAAGCCTGAAAACAAACAAACTAACACTTGTGCACACATTTATTCCTGTCCTAGTTACAATTTTTAATGGAGCCTCTGTTTAGAAACACTTTGTTGTTGTTTTCCTTCAGGTCTTGGCCGGAACACCAGCCTTCCTTCAAAGGAAACCAGAATAAAACACTTTTGTTGTTCTTGGTCTGGTGGATTTTATTCTGGCTGCCTTTTAGAGTCTAGTATTTTGCGACTAAATTTACAAAAAACTGAAACTAATGAGCAAGCAGTAAATTATTTTATACATGGTTGATATGCAGTATTGCCAAAAAATAATATTATAGCATCATATACAAGTTATCTTGAAATTTATTTACTTTAGTTTTTAATTTTTCTTTTATTTAATTAAACTTTATTATAATTAATGAATTAATTGAAAGTTTTTTTATTTATTTATTTCAATTGTAATTTTTTTATTTTTTTTTGCAGGTTTAGGGGGGACAGTGTTTTTATTAATATAATCCAGTATCAAAGCTTTTTCGTGTTGGTGATTAGAGTTTCCTGGGCTTTGAATGCTTAATGACTCCTCTCTGTACTGTCGATCTATATTAGTTTAGGAATACTGCAGGGTGGAATTTTAAATGCCCATAAATGCAAGAGTGTGTTTGCTTGTTTAGAACACACTGTTTCTGATCACAAAGTGATAAAAGTGACCATTTAAAAGCTTAAGCCTGAAAACAAACAAACTAACACTTGTGCACACATTTATTCCTGTCCTAGTTACAATTTTTAATGGAGCCTCTGTTTAGAAACACTTTGTTGTTGTTTTCCTTCAGGTCTTGGCCGGAACACCAGCCTTCCTTCAAAGGAAACCAGAATAAAACACTTTTGTTGTTCTTGGTCTGGTGGATTTTATTCTGGCTGCCTTTTAGAGTCTAGTATTTTGCGACTAAATTTACAAAAAACTGAAACTAATGAGCAAGCAGTAAATTATTTTATACATGGTTGATATGCAGTATTGCCAAAAAATAATATTATAGCATCATATACAAGTTATCTTGAAATTTATTTACTTTAGTTTTTAATTTTTCTTTTATTTAATTAAACTTTATTATAATTAATGAATTAATTGAAAGTTTTTTTATTTATTTATTTATTTCAATTGTATTTTTATTTGTATTTTTTTGCAGGTTTAGGGGGGACAGTGTTTTTATTAATATAATCCAGTATGAAAGCTTTTTCGTGTTGGTGATTAGCACACAAATTCTCAGTAGAATTTAAATAATAAAATTATTTATTTGTTTGTTTATTTGTTTATTTTAATTTTACGTTTTTCTTTAATTTATTTATTTAAATGTTATTTATTTTAATTAATTAATTAAAAAAATGTTTTTTTTTGCAAGTTTGGGGGGAGGGTGTTTGTATTAATATAATTCAATATCAAGGCTGTTTAATATTAGTGATTAGCTAACACGTTCTCAGATGGTGCTAATGTGTTTTTTTGCAGGTTTAGGGGGGACAGTGTTTTTATTAATATAATCCAGTATGAAAGCTTTTTCGTGTTGGTGATTAGCACACAAATTCTCAGTAGAATTTAAATAATAAAATTATTTATTTGTTTGTTTATTTGTTTATTTTAATTTTACATTTTTCTTTAATTTATTTATTTAAATGTTATTTATTTTAATTAATTATTTTTGCAAGTTTGGGGGGAGGGTGTTTGTATTAATATAATTCAATATCAAGGCTGTTTAATATTAGTGATTAGCTAACACGTTCTCAGATGGTGCTAATGTGGGCTATGCTACATCTCTTGAACTGTTTTGTTCTGTTTTAGTTTAATCAGATTCTGAATGTCTAAATAACTGCAGTTATTATCTGCATGATGCAGCCAGATGCTTCTGGTTCAAACTCCCTATATTGAAAAGTTACAGAAATGCTGAAGCTCTTTCTCCATTGAGGTGTATTAGAGCTGTGGGTTCAGACCTCTGGAAGTATGTCATCCCTGTTAGACTCCTGTTCTACCCAGTAGTGACTCGCAAATGAAAGATGCTTTGTTATAAATGGTGTTCAATTTTAACCTACTTTTGTGGTTCAGTTGCTCTGTGGGAAATGAAACCTGAAAGTCTATTTAGAGATGAATGCAATTTAAATATTGTGCCAGGAGGTGCTTTCAAACCATTATTCTGATCGGTGGTGCATATAAATTTAGGCCTCGTTTCTCATCCTGTCACTGTATCAGAAGGCAAATTTGCATAGCGTGCATCAGCCAGACTAATGAATTGTTCAATATTTTGAGATTTTTAGCATTAACCAGTGTCTTCTTAATATGTTAGTATGAGTCTGAACTTCCTGTTTTCAAATATTTTTAGTAATTTTTGAAACGCATAAATTGTTTGGGCATAATGCACATGTTGAACATCACCTGACCAAACAGGAAAACCAGTCTCATTGCATCCGCTTGTTGAAGAAAGTATTAACAGCAATATGAACTAATGGCGATATCTATGGACTTTTATGGTAATCTGCTAAACTGGTTAGTCATTATTTTTGCTGGCATTTTATTCAATTTTAATATCCCAATGTTATGGAGAAGAAGATATAAACATTTAGATATCAATTTGTGTCAGCTATGATAATCTTTTGTAGCTTTTTTTGAAGGCATCTTGTGTACAACAACTCTATATTTAACGAAGCACTTAGAAAAGACCTGGACCAGAAATGGCATGACCTGATATAAAGAATGCAGAAGTTTGTTGTACATATAACCCCTATTAATTTTACCATACTATATGACAACCTTCATTTGTTTATTATCTCTCTGTGTTTCTACAGGAGAGGATGATGAGCCACAGTAGCCTTCATGCACGTGGGAGAGATGTGCTTGGCCTCTGCTGTTTACCAGGTAAATCTCACAATGCAAGCTTATTTTTATAATATATTAACATTTATAACAGGATTTCCCCTGTTATCCTACCGTTAATTAATTAATTACACTACCGTTCAAAAGTTTGGGGAATTTTTATTTATTTATTTATGTTTTCACCCAAAAATGAAAATTTGATGTTTATCTGCTTACCCCCAGGGCATCCAAGATGTAGGTGACTTTGTTTCTTCAGTAGAACACAAACGAAGATTTTTAACTCAACCCGTTGCAATCTGTCAGTCATATAATGGCAGTCAATGCATGGGCTCCACGGCTTCGAGAGTAAAAAAAAAACATACACAGACAAAACCAAATTAAACCCTGCGGCTCGTGACGATACATTGAGGTCTTAAGACATGAAATGATTGGTCTGTGCAAGAAACTGAACAGTATTTATATCATTTTTTACCATTTTTCACTCATTATTTACACAGTGCAGAGAGATTGCCGACGTGTTCACTGGCACTGCGATGATTTAAAGATATTTAGAAGTACAGGTCATCACAATGGAAGACGATTTTGATATATCATCAGACAATGTGGAATTTTTTGCCCAACCGTATTTATTTGACATCATGCGGCAGGTGTTGTGAACGCGCTCAGACATTGCGGTGGATCAGAGGTAAAAAATGATATAAATACTGTTCAGTTTCTTGCACAGACCGATCGTTTCATGTCTTAAGACCTCAATGTATCGTCACGAGCCACAGGGTTTAATTTGGTTTTGTTTGTGTATGTTTTGTTTACTCTCAAAACCATGGAGCCCACTGACTGCCATTATATGACTGATAGACTGCAACGGTTTGAGTTAAAAATCTTCGTTTGTGTTCTACTGAAAAACAAAGTCACCTACATCTTGGATGCCCTGGGGGTAAGCAGATAAACATCAAATTTTCATTTTTGGGTGAACTATCCCTTCAATGCTTTTCTGCTTACCAAAGCTGCATTTATTTGATCAAAAATACTATTATTACATATTATTAAACCGTTTTCTATTTGAATATATTTTAAAATGTTAATTATTCCTGTGATACAAAGCTGAATTTTCATCACCATTACCCCAGTCTTCAGTGTCACATGATCCTTCGAAACTCATTTGAATATGCTGATTTGCTGTTCAAGAAACATTTCTGATTATTATCAATGTTGATAACAGTTGTGCTGCTTCATATTTTCATGGAAATCCAGAATTCTTTGATGAATAATATATTAAAAAGAACAGTATATATTTGAAATAGCCTTTTTTTGTAACATTATACATTTCCTTATTGTCACTTTTGATCAATTTAATGTATCCTTGATGAATAAAAGTATTAATTTCTACAAAAAACAAGACAAAACAAAACAGTACAACAGTAGTGTAAGTTGAAGTAGTTCTGTCAGGAACCATGTTGATGAAACTACTTTTATAATTGTGTATAGTTTGGAGCTTGTCAAACTACAGTTTCATAGTTTGTAAATGCAAATTTACTAAAAAAAAATGTATGAACTAAAATACTTTTATTAAAATAAAAAACATTAAAAAGCATAGTGACTCAAAATGTATTTTTGCTACAAAAAAAAAGTATAAGTAAATTGACATTTAGGGATTTAACGTGTGAAAATTGAGTGATTCATGAATCAGCAAATCGTATTGTTGAATTGAATTAATTCACAAACAAATTGTCCGAATCAAATGATTCCCTGAAATGAATCAGACTTCCTAATGCCATTTGAGAGAGGGGACTATTCTAAGAGAGTGTGATTGTTTTGTACAGTGTGACATACAAAAACAGTGCTAGTGTTTCCCCACTCTTTGTTGGAAAAGCTACACTGTTTTGAAAACCTTCTGAAATAAGTAGTCACGTTAATAGCGGCACTGCTTTCAGGTAGTTGATTTCCGACAGGAAAAGACCAGGTCTGGATGGCTGTGGTCCGTCTGCCTCTGTGGGTGTGAATGGCCTCAGAAAACAATGGCTCAGTGTGCAGAGTGTGTGTTGAAGCCCAGTAGCCCCTCACCACAATCTCAGCGTCAGCAGTGTGTTTAAGCAGCAGCTTTACTCAGGAATGTTGGCAGGCTGTGAGTCCGACCCGGACAACCTAATCTGTAACACTTCATATCAGCACTTACGCTCAGCAGCGCTTTGGGAGCACAGAGCGTTTCCCACCACGTCAACATTTAAAGGTGGGGTAAGCGATTTCTGGTAGCCAATGTTGACATTTGAAATCACCAAAACAAACACGCCCCTACCGCAAAATGTTCTCGCCCCTATTTTGATAGCTCCGCCCCACACATACGTAAGCTAACCAGGCAACGATTAGTTCTGTGAAACAAAGGAAAACCAATGTTACACCATGTCTACACCGGACGCGAGTGGCGCGGCGTGACAAAATACTATGAAACTCATTATAATCAGTGATGCTGTCTACACCATAGATATATATACATATCTATGGTCTACTCTACACTGGATGCGGCGCGGCACAACACGACAAATCCCCGACAGAAAACTGCTGCTGCGTTCTATTCATGATGTATTGAAACAAATTTCAAATGATTTTCAACGGTCGCTTTGTCGGGTTCAGTGTACTAGACTTTAGCTGCTGTGGCGCAAACACGGTGTTACTCACCTATCGAGAAGAAACAAAGCAACCTCGGCGTCCGATCGCAGGCCTTCCGCTCCTTGAGTTCTCTCCAGCGCTGGAAAGCTGATCCGATATTTACACGGGTCCTGCTTCTTGCCTTATTGCCTTAAGCCTTCTTTTGTTCCACAGACGTTTTCCTCTTTTGTTTTTTATCCACCATCTCTATCTTTCTGTCACTCGGCTCGCTAATGTCCGTCCTGTGCCCTGAACGCTCTCTCCTCCATGTAGGAGGAGAGTAGACACGCCCCTTACTGCTGATTGGCTACAAGTTTGTTTTGCTAGTCGGCCCGAATCAGTTTTCTAAAGCGTTTTTGAAAAATCGCTTACCCCACCTTTAATAGAGCTGCTCACCTTAACGCTTCTCACACACAGCTCGGTCTTTGTTGATATTCAG
Organism: Sinocyclocheilus anshuiensis; assembly: GCF_001515605.1. Taxonomy (NCBI): domain Eukaryota; kingdom Metazoa; phylum Chordata; class Actinopteri; order Cypriniformes; family Cyprinidae; genus Sinocyclocheilus; species Sinocyclocheilus anshuiensis. Next base: position 2,947,265 of record NW_015540875.1, on the reverse strand, counting down.
CTTGCATAATCTCTGTTTGGACACTAAACACACACAGCTGTCTGTTTTTACTTTTCACTGTTTACATTTGTGAATTCAATCAAATTCTCAAGGACACTTAAAATAGTGGCCCCCAAAATGTTTTAATCCTGTAAAATGTCTAAAAGCTATTGCAACACTTTTTTTTCAGAACTTTTTTTCTCTGATTAGTTTTTTTATTGGATGTGTAAAAGCACTTTTGTTACAACATTTGTTTATTGATACCTGCAAAGCTACCGTTAGTGATAAAAATATTACTTTGACAACCAGAAAGTGTCAAATTACTTTTGTTTTCATTTTGAACAGCATGCACTATTTTTCAAAAGTTTGGGTGTCAGTGAGGTTTTTTTTATTTTAAGGAATTAATACTTGTATTCGGCAAGGATGCATTAATTCAAACAGAAGTAACAGTAAAGACATTTATAATATTTTTTATTTAATTTTAATAATAATTTTATTTAAACTTCATATTCATCAAAAAAATCCTGTATCATAGTTTCCACAAAAATATTAAGTAGCACGACTGTTTTCAACATTGATGATAATACAAAATGTTTCTTGAGCAGCAGATCAGCATATTAGAATTATTTTTGAAGGCTGGAATAATGATGCTAAAAAGTCAGGAATAAATTACATGTTAAAATATTTTTAAATAGAAAACAGTTCTCAAAAATTGTAATAATATTTCACATTATTACTGTTTTTACTGCATTTTTAAGCGAATAAATACAGCCTTGTTGAGCAGAAGAGACTTCTTTCACAGATCTTTACACTAATGTACACACTAGTACAATATAGACATAAATACATTAGTAATTTATAGGCCGTGTAGACAGCATACATAATATTATTGGCTGAATAGCAGTCTGAGGCAGCACATGTCATGACTTCTTCTGTTGTGGGATCTTCATTCATTTGAATCCTAGATGTCTAAGATATCATGTGCCACAAGTCTCATCCATTCACAGTGGTTTTAATATGGAGCGACAAACTCCGTTTAACCATTCAGGGTCACAGGGCTCACATTGCAGAGATCCGTGGACACACACATGCTCTCATGGTCAGTACAGTCGTGTGTAAGACTCTACCTCCATCCGCACAATCTCAGATAACCCTCCAACGCAGGGCAGCGGAAACTGAATCGGTCCCTGGAGGTCAACAGGTCAGAGGAGTTTGAAAGAGTAGATTATACTGTATACACTGCTGACAGCCTGCTATTTAAAAGAATGTATGTCTTATGCAATGATAAATTATTCACACGTGTAGTACACTGCGTTGTTGTCACATGACCTCATTATGTTTCAAGGTGAATTGAGAGAATGGCATCCAGTTAGCATCTCAGAAACCGAATCAGAGGAATTTTGCGTTTTTTAAACCAGTTCGCATTTGCATTGTGTGATACAGTATTTTTGTGGCATGTTTTGGTTGTATGCTGCACGTTTTGTCAGATGCATACAGAAAAATCACATTGTGCATGATGCATACTGCAACAGTAGTGTGGTAGTATGCAGTTTTAAACATACCCCAGATGCTGTTCATTGTTTAATTGTTATATAGAGGAGTTGTTATTTGTGTTGTGGGGTGGGTAAAAATAAAGGAATTAGTTTTTTGGCAGTTTTGGCAATTTTGCTGTTCATAAGCCCAGGGCTGTCCAATTTCTCTAAAAGCCCAATTATGTCATATCAAAAAGTAAAGACATTTTCTGTGTCACTGACAGCACTTTTTGAAGTGGTTTAAGCTGTTAGGCCTTCTTTGTCTTACTGGTTTAAGTTCACTGTTACCTAGTAAAACCTTGCTGGGAGTGTCTTAACCGCAAGTTTATGAAATAATAAGATTGATGTTTGCTCTGTTATCATTGGGAATGCGAGATGTGACCTTGCTTCATGGTTGCTTATTCACATGACATCATGCAGTAGCATAAAACCTGGAACAAACCGGCTGATGTGACCCGGAGAGGTTGGACCAACATGGCATAACTCTGGTAGCGCACGCTACTCTTGCCTGAAAGTGAAGTTTAATGGAAAACAAATGCTGACAAAAACAAATCAAACTGGACATGTGGTTCAAATTAGCAAAGCAGCAACTCAATGAAACTCAACACAAGCCGGGTGAAATGGATTCGTGTTATTCATTATGACTGAAAGAGTTTTATTTTGAGATAAATTTAGAAAAAATGATTTTGGCGAACTAAATTATTAAGTATTATTTAAGTGTTTGACACATATAACAATTAACTTACTGACTATAAATGTATTTATACAATTTACAGGCCCCATAAGGTATTTAGGATAAGCTGCCAAACACTTTAAATGCATATCAGCCATCTATCACACAAACTTGTATTATCTTCATTGAATATTTGTCTAGAATAAGTTGTAATTTTGTGCATGTTTTTCTACACTAAAATTAAAATAATCTATTTTGATTATAGTATCTATTTATTGCTGTTTGAATTAGCTTTTATTTTACTTTTCTAATTTTAGTTTTAGTCATTTATTTAAAAAAATTTTTGTGCAATTAATTTGAGCAATTTTAGTACTTGTTTATTTCATTTAGTACTAGTTATTTCAGTAACTTACCAAGGCAACGTTTCTAATTTTTAGGTTTTTATTTAATATTTATTATATTTTATTTTATTATATTTTAGCTTTATTCTGATTACTGACAGCAATTTTGAATAGTTTTAATTAAAAAGAAGAACCCTGAAACAGCTATAAACCTTGTGGAATTAAGTACATTTTCACTGTTCATGAAACTGTCCAGTCAGTCCAAAGAGCTCTGTTTTTCTAATAGCACAGTAATCACCGTGACGGTCCAATCTCTCTGTTCTCTCTGACATCTGCGTCCCATGATGCCTCAGGAATGAGCTTCGAGATCCAACGCACCCTTGAGAGTCATAAAATGAAGAAACTCGCCTTTGAAAAGTGACCACAAGAGCCATAAGAGCAGCTCAACTCAGTTCACGTGTGTGAGAGCGTGTTCATGCCTGGGTTTAAGGGGCTCTACCGACATTAAATTCTGTCCTTTGCCTTCAATTTTTATGATTGTGTGAGTTCTATGTCAACAGAATCATAATTTCCCTCAGTCTGTTTTTAAAATACCGCATATCCTTTATATATGTGACCGTTATAGCCTACAGAGACTTTAAAGTTTCCCTTTGAATTAAAAGCCAGATGTTTGTGTCATTCCTTCCACAGATCACACATTTTCCTATCGCTATAGTACACTTTTAGCATAATACTAGCATATAGATGACCTCCAAGCTAACAGACATGGACTAAAAGTCACTAAAGGCATGTCTTTTTCATCATGTGTGATTTGTTTTTGCAGGAGAGTGTGTGCTACAGCGAGCCGTGCTGGTGAGGAAGAAGCTGTTGGCTAAAGAAGGAGGAGGCTGGTTGTCTGGGACTCTGTTCTGCACTCATTTCAGAGTGGCCTTCGTGCCTCAGGACAGCCAGAAACCTGACGTGAGTGCCACAGATTGCTGAGATGTTTTTTCCAGGGTAAAGTTGAGCCTTACTGTGGACCGTGAAGCGCTTTTGGCCAGCTGAAGTTTAGAAAGTCTCTGGCAGTCTAGTGTAACATGCTTTGCAGACGTGTTTATCTTGATGGCTTCTTTTCTCTTTATTCAGGATAACGCAGATCCTGTGCTGCTCGGAGATCATGACGTAGCTCTCGCCTCCATTGATAAAGTCGTGGCAGGTGAGGCAGATAAATGGATACATATTTTTATGAAACCTATAAAGAATATGTCCAGGCCATGTTTTAATGCATATAAATGTGTGTTGTAGTGGGACCGTCTCGCACAAAACTAGTGACCCCTACCTGCTCTCTAAAATTCACCCCCGAGGAGCTGGTGTTGTACTGCCGAGACATGCGTGTCCTCTGCTTCCTGTTTGACAGACTCACGCCCGATACTCAAGCTGTGGAGGTTTGTCTTCATATAAAAATATAAGGAAAGTCTCTCATGCTCAGCAAGGCTGCATTTATTTGATCAATACACTGCTGTTCAAATGTTTGGGATCAGTAAGACTTGTAATGTTTTTTAAAGTAGTCTCTTATGCTCATCAAGGCTGCATTTATTTGATAAAAATATATATATAAAAAAACAGTAATCTTGCAAAATGTTATTAAAATATAAAATAATGGTTTCTATTTTAATATCCTTTAAAATATAATTTATTCCTGTGATGCAAAGCTGAATTTCCATCAGCCATTACTCCAGTCTTCAGTGTCACATGATCCTTCAGAAATCATTCTTATATGCTGATTTATTATTAGAATTATCAATGTTGGCAACAGTTGTGCTGCTTAATATTTTTTTGGAACCTGTGATACTTTTTTTCAGGATTCTTTGATGAATAAAAAGTTTAAAAGAACAGCATTTATTCAAAATATAAATCTTTGCTATCACTTCTTAACAATTTAACACATCCTTTCTGAGAAAAAGTAAAAAAAAAAAAAAAATTTTTTAAAAGAAAGAATAAAAATTTACTTTTACTCTTCTTTTTAACTTTTTATTCTTCAAATAATCCTGAAAAAAAAAATCACTAATTACACAAAAATATTGCTAATAGATAATAAGAAATATTTCTTGAGCAGAAAGTCAGCAGAAGACTGGAGTAATGATGCTGAAAATTCAGCTTTGCATCACAGGAATAAATTAGATTTTTAATGTATATTCAAATAGAAAAACGTTATTTTACATCATAAAAATATTTCACAATATTACATTTTTTCCTGTATTTTTTATCAAATAAATGCAGCCTTGATGAGCATAAGAAACACCTGTAAAAAAACATTAAAAATCGTCCTGATCCTTTTGACCAGTAGTGTATATGGTAAAAACAGTGAAATATTATTGCAATTCAAAATAACTGTTTTCAATTTTAATATATTTTAAAATGAAATTCATTCCTGTAATGGAAAGCTGCATTTTCAGCGTCATTACTCCAGTCTTCAGTGTCACACGATCCTTCAGAAATCATTCTGATTTCTGCTCTGACTGCTGCTCTAGAATTATTTATTATTTTCAATGTTGAACAGCTGTGCTGATTAATGTTTTGGGGGGAAATGTGGTACATCATTTTTGAGGATTTGTTGATGAATAGAAAGTTCAAAAGAACAGCTTTTATTTGAAGTAGGAATCTCTTGGAACTTTATAAACATCTTTACTGCCACTTTTCAATTTAATGCGCCTTTGCTGAATAAAAGAATTAATTCCTTTAAAACTCCAAACTTTTGTATGATAGTGTACTTGCGCAAGTGTGCAAATGCAGATGTGTATTTTTTGCCAATATGCTGTGACTCCAAAGTCATGAGACAGGAAATATAGATGTTAATTTCATGCTTTTAAGAGCCAAACTGAATTGTATACAGGCACAATTTCTACTATTCTTATATTATATTTGAGAAAACATTTATTTTATCAGAAAACATGGCTATTTTTGAATGGCCATCAGTGGAGAAAGATGTTTTTTTAAACCATGAGGCCCTAATGGGGCCATGCTAACCAGCCAAACTGCTGACTTTAAGTTTGAAGTATTTGCTTTTACAATACATTATTGTAGAGTATGTTTCAAGCCTTTGATCATCATACTAATGACTGCCACTCTATTTCAACTTGCTTTCAGATCACGTACACCATTGCTAAGACCTACCAGCCACTGAAACCTGGAACCATCCTCTCCTTCCAAAATGCTGCTTTGGGTAGTATTGGTGAGTTATTGATAATCAATACAGAAATCCATCATGACAGTGAGAAGAAAAAATATTGATAGCACACATACGTCGCCCAGACATCTATTTGATGTGTTTGTTTTGCTTTCTTGAAGATACCAATTTTGCTCATTTGACCCAGTAGCCCCTCACTGCAGAACACAAGATCCAGGGGTCGGGGTTGGATCCACATCTAGGGGGTGGAGATTGGTAGGTTTAGGGGTGGAGATGGGTGGGTTTAGGGATCAGGGGGTGGAGACGGCGAGGTTTAGGTATATGTAAGGTGGGAGGAGTTGGATCTGGATCCAACCTCGCCCCCTGGATCTTGTGTTCTGCAGTGAGGACCATCTCATATGACTCCACAACATTCCTTGAGGGTTGCCAGCAGATGTTTTTGCAATATTTATAATTTAGAATAATATGTGATTGTTTTTTTTTTAAGTTGTTTATCTGATATTAGCACATATAGTAGTTCAAATGTGACGTATTCCAGATGACACACTTTTTACTAGATAGCGTGGTGATATGTTTGCTACTGGTAAGAATATAAATTTCAAGTACAAGTGCACAAACGAGCAGAAATTTTTTACATTTCAGTTATTCAGTTGATTTTGAAGCATCAGTAAGTGAAGGAATGAGTTTTAGATCAGTATTATAGCTGTAGGTAGGAGTAGGCAATGTATTGTATTATTAAAAATTCATGTACTTGTATGAATTAAGATTTAGTAAACAATTGGTAGGTAATTTTTGCTGTTAATTAAGTTTAATTACACGGATGAATATAAATGTAAATGAGTCTTTTTTTTTTTCTTGTGGTCATTTATTGAAAAAAAGTATGGAAAACATTGCTAATTATGATTTTATATATTTTTTAGATAATTACTTTATATTATTTTAAAAAATATTTTATTATTGTATTTTTTTTTGTGTTAAACATTTTGAATCTACTAAAATAATGGTTACATTAAAAAAAAAAAAAAAAAAAACTAAATGTTTTTAAAAGTGATTTCAGAGCAAATACATATTTTAATTTATATTGTCAAAAAGCTGAAGAATATTGGAATATAATTATTTTCACCCACTTCTAGCTTTGTGGTCTACACATATTAGATATTCAAATGAATCATAGAAGGAAATGTGAGCTAAGGCACGTCTCTGAGAGAGAAAGTGACCGGTAACCAGATGAATAATGGAAAGTAATCTGAAACAGGTCACCTTCTAGCCCTTTTTCAACCTTGTCAAGGTTTGTTTGTAGTCAATGCATGTTCATTGCACCAGTCCATGAGCCCTGCAGTGAGCAAATTGGGTTTGCAGCTCTCAGGAGGTTTTGCACACAAACCGGATCTTGTAATCAATCCAAACATTCAATGCTTCTCTATGCTGTCTATAGAAATGAAGCAGTTCCTAAGCAACAGGCGGCGTGACCCTAACATGAACTGGTTCGAGTGTTCGATGGGATGGGAGCAGGAGCTGGAGAGGACAGGTGCCAGCGGCTGGAGGGTCAGCTCTGTCAATGACCGCTTTGAGATGTCCACCAGGTAGAGCACCTCTTTCAGACCTCCTGAGCTCACTTTAGCTTTGACATTAGTACATGTTTTTCCGCTCTTTAGAAACGACTGATGTTCATTGTTCCATTCTGATGAATAACCTTTTGTGTGTTCAAAATATCATGCTACTATATACTACTCGTGCCATTTTAGCAGTATGCAAATAAAAAAATGTAATGAAGGTAACATTGACATTTCACACAAAATTGGACCAAAATATTATTATTATTATTATTATTATTATTATTATTATTATTATTATTATTATTATTATTATTATTATTATTATTATTATTATTATTATTATTATTATTATTATTATTATTATTATTATTATTATTATTATTATTATTATTATTATTATTATTATTATTATTATTATTATTATTATTATTATTATATCAATATTATAACTGGCCACCACTTGCTGATTTACATGTTACAGTTGTATAGTAATATGACAGTGCATATTGTCACATATTTTATGTTTATCCAAATACTATTAAGATGTTTAAGAGCAGTACGTTTTTTTTAAAGAAATGAATACTTTCATTCAGCAAGGATGCATTAAATTGAACAAAAGTGACATTAACCACATTTATAATATTACACAAGATTTCTATTTCAAATAAACTGTTTCCTAAAAAAATCCTAAAAAGCATCATGCATTCCACAAAAATATTAAGCACAGCACAACAATTTTAAACACTGATAATAATAATTTTCTCGAGCAGCAAATCAGCATATTCGAATGATTTCTGAAGGATCGTGTGACACTGAAGACTGGAGTAATGCTGCTGAGAATTCAGCTTGCATCACAGGAATAAATGACATTTTAAAATATATTCAAATAGAAAACACTCATTGTAAATTGTATTCATATTTCATAATAAATGTCATAAATCATAAATATCTTCTTTCAAAACATTTAAAAAATCTTACCGACCCCAAACGTTTGAATGATAGTGTAGAAATGTAAGGCTAGATCTATTTGTGCCTGCAAGTACAGTGAGCTCACCACATAATATCATGTTTGCACAAGCGTGTCCAATCATAGGCACATCATATTCTATGTGGAAACTATTCACATGTTTTTTCCTCCTGTGTTCTTACAGTCTGCCCAGATTCAATGTGGTTCCTCAGAGGGTCCTGGACACAGAGCTCAAGAAAACATTTGCCCACTTTTACGAGGGTCGCATCCCAGTGAGTTCATTCTGACATCCCGCTACAAAACAACAAGACTTTTAAACACAGCATGAAAATGTTCCTTAATTTTGTTTTCATTATCTTTTATATTGTTACCATAATTGAAATGTACATACTTTTTAATTTAATTCACCAAAACCTACTCCTCGCAAATCAAATCCTTTAGGAAAAAAATCAGTTCCTACACAACATTATATCCCACAAAATATTCGGTTTCACTTAAAGGGATAGTTCACCCAAAAATCACAATTATGTCATCATTCACTCGTCATTCCAAACCTCTAAGACTTTCTTTCTACTGTGGAACTTCTGTTTCTACTTTATTTGAAATATCTTCCTTTGTTCAACAGAAGAAAAAGTCATACAGGTTTGGAATGACATGAAGTAGAGTCAAATGACAGAATGTGCATTTTTGGGTGAATTGTCCTTTAATAAATATTTCACATTGCGAAAGTCAAGTATTGTGAATGCTGTTTATGTCCTTAAAGGAATAGTTAGTAACCGTTCCCATAGTACATGTTGTTATTTTTTCCATGCAGCAAAACGAGTCTGTCAAGCTCCAAAAAAGACATAAAATCATCATAAGAGTAGTTCATATGATGCACTAAGTACTTTGAAGCCATTCAGTAGCTTTGTGCGCGAATATTCATCTTCTGGGTAAATTACAGTGCTGTGAAAAAGTGTTTGCTCTTTCCCAATTTCTTCTGTTTTTGTGTATATTTTATACTAAATTGTTTCAGATATGAATGGTATTGGATAACTGTTTTGCTCCAATAAATAACATTATCATTTAAAAACTGTATTTTGTGTTTACTCAGGTTGCCTGAGTTTTATATTTCATTTGAAGATCTAAACGTATTCGGTATGGATTAGACACAAAAACAGAAGACATCAAGATGGATGCAAATACATTTTCACAGCACTGTATTTAATACAGCACAGCTTGTAATACTGTATGTCAAAATATTTTTTTATATCGAAGAATATTTTATGATTTATAATATGTGACCCTGGACCACAAAACCAGTCTTAAGTGTCAATTTTTCGAAATTGAAATTTATACACCACTAAATAAATAAGCTTTCCATTGATGTATGGTTTGTTAGGACAGGACAATATTTAGCCGAGATACAACTATTTGAAAATCTGGAATCTGAGGGTGCAAAAAAATCTAAATATTGAGAAAATTGCCTTAAAAGTTGTCCAAATGAAGTTCTTAGCAATGCATATTACTAATCAAAAATGAAGTTTTGATATATTTACAGTAGGAAATTTAGAAAATATCTTCATGGAACATGATATTTACTTAATATCCTAATGATTTTTTGGCATAAAAGAAAAATTGATAATTTTGACCCATACAATGTATTTTTGGCTATTGCTACAAATATACGCCAGCAACTTAAGACTGCTTTTGTGGTCCAGGGTCACATATCTCATTTAACTTTCCTCAGCGCTGGTGCTGGCGACATCCACATGGCAGTGACTTACTACGAATGGCCAGCTTCCAAAATAACATCTACCATGAGAAGGACGACATCAGGTTTGTCATTACTTTTTTTCTAGATAAGTTAGACGTTCCTTAGCAGCAGTTGATCATTCGTTACTAAACAGAGCTCTTGTTGTCTGTGATCTGCAGGAACCTGGAGTTGGTGCTGTTCGGCGGACAGCAGCTGTGTGTGATTGTGGATCTGGGAGAGGAAATGCCATCACCTGCAGACATCCAGCTGGCTCACACCAGACTCCGGACTCTTTGTCTGGGCGGTGGGTCATTTTAGTTGATTTTTGATGGCCTGATGATACTCTGGTGCAAAAGCCAGCTTAAATTTCCAGACAGGTTGTTGCTGTTCCAACAAACTCTACTTGAAGATGCTGGCCAGGCGAGCTTGATGGGAGCAGAAGCATCCAAAAAAGCTCTTTTTAGCAGGGCATATTAAAGGAATAATTCATCCAAAAATAAAAAATACACACCATGTCGTTCCAAACCTGTGGACACAAAAGAAACTGCTGAGCTGAATGTTGAACACACTTCTCTTTTCCATTCAGTAAGAACTTATTGTGTCCACATGCTGCCAAGCTCCACAAAAAAACAAAACCGCTCTAAAAAAAAGTATCATAAAACTACTTTGTTCTTCACACAAACCTGTTGTATGACTTACATGGATGTTTTTCATTTTTGAGTGAAGTACTTTGAATTTGAACAATTGGAATGTTTGGAATCGGAACGATGTATTTATCTTTTGTGGTTAAATGTTGTAACTTTTTTTTGTGCAACAGCTGTTTTGAGACTTGGGTGTGGATTTAAAGATTTTGTGTACAGAGGTCAAGAGCTTCTGTTGTTTGAAAAGATACATTTTAGTCATACAGAGATACAGTCTTGTTGTTTTGTCTGGCTTCACATTCCTACTGTGGTTGAAGCCACACTGGCCCGAAACAGCAGCTCGCACAGTCCCACTATGGCTGACCAGCTTTTTGTTTCTCACATTTTTCTTTAGTGTGCTGCATTTTTGTATTGTCAAATTTCAACTGGTTCTGAGTATAAGGAAGTAACAGACCGAAATTTCAGCCATTGTGAGATTGGGCCCGACATGGGCTGTGCAGACATATTAATATTATTATAATAATTATTATATCAAAATATTATTAAAAAAAAATATGGCAATAAAATAGTTTTAATAATTTTTGGACTGTTTTTAATATGTAAAATTAAATAAAAGTGTTTAATTTCAACAGTTTATGCATGTGTTTGCTATAATTAAACGCTATGTAAATTGTGCGTTATATATTAATATTTATTTATTAGCCACATTTGTTGCATTTTTGTTTTCTTAGTGTTGTTTCACATTTTATTATGTGAAAAGTGCATTTTTAGTACATTTACAGTTATTTATATTATTTATTTATTAGCCACATTTGTTGCATTTTTTTTTTTTTTCGCATTTTGGAGTTGATATAATTGTATTCTATATAGAATGTGCATATATTCATATTTGCATTTATTAGCCACACTTGTTGCATTATTTTTTTATTGGAGTTTGATATAATTACATTTTATTATGTAAAATGATTTTATATTTATGTTTATGCATTATGCTTCTATGTAGCTATCGACCAGTATTGTTGTTATTAAGTTTTAAAATGTGGTATTTTTGTCTCTCCGCCCTACAGATATTTCATCATCTGTATCGGTACCTGATGACAAGTGGCTCTCCACTCTTGAAAGCACTCGCTGGCTCGACTATACTCGGTATATTTGTGCATGAATATAAATAGTGATCTTTTAAACTATATAACAATATTTGGATGCATCATGTAGAAATGTTTTCTCTCTTTTGACAATGTTTGCTTTCTGGCCAACATACCACTCCCACTTTTTCTGCACTGTAGTATGTATACTGTGGAAAGCATGCAAATCTTACCTACACTTCATTTGCTAAAATATGCAGTGTACAAAAAAGCATACTGCATCCCACAATTCAATGCTCTAAACTTGAACTTGAAAAACTTCATTTTTAACGTTGTGTATTTGATGTTGCCTTCATCAGTGTATCTCGCTGTGTGTGCTTTGCCCTGCTGTGTTTGATGTGATTGTGTCTCCACAGGTGCTGTCTGAGAAAAGCTGCAGAGGTGGCTTGTTTGCTCAGAGGAGGTCACATGACTGTTGTTCTCCAAGGTTAGTTAAACTGATCATTAACGGCCCTCTGACCCGACTCTGAACTTTGCACCCTGCTAGCACATAATGATTCATGTGTGTCTTTACTGTTTAAACACATCCAATCTGTGCTGAATACAGTGAGAAAATCAGACATTAATATAACCTTTGGCCTTTACGTGTACAATGTAAATAAGATTTTTTTTATTCATACTTTTATTTAGCAAGGATGTATTAAATTGATCAAAAGTGACAGTAAAGGCATTTATAATGTTCCAAATGATTTCTATTTTATATTAATGTTGCTCTTTTAAACTTTATATTCATCAAAGAATATTGACAAAAAAGTATTATAGTTTCCACAAAAATATTAAGCAGTGCAACTGTTTTCAATATTTGCACTGCTCAATCTTTTTTGTGGAAATTCAACAGTTTTTTTTAAATTATAATATTTCACAATATTACTGTTTTTAATGTTTTTATCATATAATTGCTGCCTTGGTGAACAGAAGAGACTTCAAAAACATTTAAAAAACCTGAACTTTTGAACAGTAGTGTAAGTGTGACCATTTATTTTTACTTTCATACTAATCTTTACTGTATATTGCTATTCTCACCAGTTATTTCAAAAATGTCAGTATGGAAGTAAATATACTACTATCTTAAATTTGTGAGTTTTAGGCTTTGTTCATATTGCACTCGATTTAATGCCGATCTTGATACTACTTGAAATCTGTCCCATAAGTGCATTTCTAAAAATCTTTAGAGATCACATTTCAAACTACATAAGATTGCAGTTTGTAACAATAGGATTTCATCTCTTTTTAATGACACACTCTTAGCAGAAGTTAAAACATACCACACAGTTGTGATTTATTCTTTTTCCTAACCCATAAACCAACAAACAGCGACATCTGGCAGTGCCCTTCAATTCTTTAAATTCTCATTTCGTTTTACAGTCCTCTAAAGCGTTTGTTTTCCTCCACGTAACCCGCAGCTGCCCTGCCATATACATCAATATTCTGTGTGTCTTGACAACCAGTGAATAACTTCAGGAATGAGTTTCTCAGATGAGGCTGACGCATCCATCTATCACTGTAAAACCTGTTCGCCATATGTGCGCTGAGCAGAGACACTGAGAAAGCACCGTGAGAGGGCGATGACATCCCTTGATCCACTGTTTACAGTCATTTTAAGGTTAAAGCTGGAGTGTACTGTAAATTCTCAGATGATGCATTGTGTTTTGCTCTGTTTCCTCAGAGCCGGAGGATCGGGACATGAACTGCGTGGTCTGCAGTCTGGTGCAGGTGATGTGTGATCCTCACTGCAGGACCGTGGCTGGATTTCAGGGCTTGGTTCAGAAAGAGTGGATCACGGCTGGACACAAATTCCTCAGTCGGATCAACTACCACAGAGAAAGTGATAAAGAGGAGGTAAAAGAAAGAGAAAATGCTCTGTTCTGTAAACAGAGCATTTTATGTTCACATAAAATGCGTCAAAACATTTGGAGTTGGTAAGATTTTTTTTTGATGATTTAAAAAATGTCTCTTATGCTCACCAAGGATGCATTTATTTGATCAAACATACAGTAAATATTGTGAAATATTTTTTACAATTTAAAATAACTGTTTTCTATTTGAATTCTTTTTAAGATGTAATTTATTCCTGTGATGAAAAGCTGAATTTAGTAAAATGTCATTTTTATTAATTAAATTAATAATTTTATTCAGCAAGGATGCACTGATTTGATCAAAATTGACAGCAAAGACATTTTTAATGTTACAAAAGATTTATATTTCAAATAAAATCTGTTTGTTTGAACTTTCTATTCATCAAAGAATCCTGAAAAAAAATGATCACAGTTTTTTACAAAAATATTAAGCAGCACAGCTGTTTTAAACATTGATAACAATAAGCAGCAAAATTCAGCTTTTCATCACAGGAATAAAAAAAAAAAAAAGCGCATACCGCAGGAACAGTATAACGGAAAATATTAGAGGTTTTGAAACCGTGAAATTTTCAAATCACGGTATACCTTGAAACCGGTAATCGGCCCATGCCTATTTCAGTCCCATTTTCAGGATGCTGTCTTAAAAAGCAGCTGCTTATGTACTTGCAGTAAGGCAGATCACTACGTTTTGGACACAGCCAGAAAATCTGTTCTTTCAGCAAACACTAGTGTCATACTATACATTGTCATCTACCTTCCCTTCAACATACTAACCCTTATGAAACATCATAACAATGAAACAATGTCTACAGATAAACAAACTGATGAAACATGCTGCACAGCTAATAATTGCTGCGCACAACAAAATATGCAGCTCACCAATATGGCTGGAAGTATATGTTTAATTCTCTGTTGATACTTGTTAGCAGGGGTGTGGACTCGAGTCACTTGACTCGAGACTTGACTCGGACTTGAGTCCCAAATTTGATGACTTGCGACTCGACTCGACATAATTAAAGAAGACTTGAGACTCGACTTAGACTTTGACAGCAGGGACTCGAGACTTGACTTGGAGCCCTGTGACTCGGAAAGACTTTATGATCAGATCAAAGTCGTTATAGACGCGTCCCTGCAATGTACTTGCGCTTGACTGGCAATAAGCCAGAGACTGCGTTCAGGGAGCGCTGGATAGTATAAATTAATGGAGTAATAGCATAACTTATGACAAAAGAACAGAGATAATAAAAATAAAAATAACAAATTACATGATTCGTCTAGTAGCGATCTCCGCTTGTGAAAAGCGCTGTCTGTCCGTTTGATCGCCGCCCAGCAGACACACAGAGCGGGCCTGAGAAACTTCACTGGTGCTTGAGTTTGTCTGCATCCATATTGCATGTTTCCTCTCACTTGCAAAGTATGCGTGCAGTTATTTCTTCTAGTTCTTTCAAAGCAGTTCTTTCTCTGTTTCCGCTCTCATATTTTCATTGAGGTTCCAAAAAATGTCTCATTGGCTTAGATATAACACCTAGAAGCATATAGCTATTCTTATGCACACATGCAAAGTATGTTGCAGCTGTTATTTCTATGAAATTATGTTGTCTTTGCTATTCTGTTACTAATAAAACCGTTAACTTACTTGTGACTTGCAAAACAATGACTTGGTCCCACCTCTGCTTGTTAGTACTGAAAAGAAAAAAAATCCTTCGATTCTGTCTTTTGGAATGAAAAAGCTTGTTGAAGTGCATTCAGGTGCCTTATCCTCAAAGCATGCATGTGATTTTGGCCATGCAAGTGAGGTTGTGAGCACACATATTATGAGCTGTTGCCTAAATGGGCTGTTTTAGTTGACTTTAGCTGAACTTTCTCTCATTTCAGCTTTAGTTTCCATTTAATTGACAGCAAGAGTCCTGTTCTAAATGAGTTGTGTGATGTACCTTGCTCTCCGGCAGGCCCCTGTGTTCCTGCTGTTTCTCGACTGTGTATGGCAGCTGTGGGCGCAGTATCCCGCACGCTTCCAGCTTACTGAAGACTACCTGCTGGCTCTGCATGACAGCGTGCACCTTCCACTCTTCAGCAGCTTCCTGGCCAACAGTCAGAGGGAGAGATGTCGCCGTTCACAGGTATACGCAAAACACCTCAAAACACAAACAAAAAGCTGCAAACTACAATAGAGCTACAGTATTTAATGCAGCAATGTCTTTGCCTTGGAGGTTAATTTTACAATAAGGCATCATAAAATTGTACATTATCTTCCTTTTGCATAGCTACTTAAATACATAAACTACCAGATTCAAACCTTTATATCAGGGGTGCCCAAACTCGGTCCTGGAGGGCCGGTGTCCTGCAGAGTTTAGCTCCAACTTGCCTCAACACACCTGCCTTCAAGTTTCTAGTATGCCTAGTAAGAGCTTGATTAGCTGGTTCAGGTGTGTTTAATTGGGGTGGGAGCTAAACTCTTCAGGACACCGGCCCTCCAGGACCGAGTTTGGACACCCCTGCTTTATATATTGGGCAAAAGTGACAGAAAAGACATTTATAATGTTCAAAGAATCCTTAAAAACAGTTTCCACAAAAATAGTTAGCAGCAGCACATTAGAAAGATTTCTGAAGGATCATGTGGCACTGAAACTAAATGGGCGTGCAATATTTATTACAGTTATTATCTATTTTTAATAGAGTTATTATCTCATAATTTGAGAAGAAAACTTTGAGTGATGCAAAAGGTGTGAACCTAGTTATGAGACAGGGTTGCCAGGTTTTCACAAGAAAACCCGCCCAATCAGTACTCGAAACTATCCCATTCGCGTTTCGAGGGGGTCCGCAGTTACAAGTTGTGTTCGGTGGGGGGTAAAATACATGGTTTTTGGTGGGGTTCCCCTGCTAAAATTCGCATTCCAGGGGATAAATATGTTATTGGAGTCGCTTCAACCCGCGGACATGAAAAACAACCCCGGGGCAACAGTGTTAAAGTAGCCCAATTACGCGGGAAAACCACGGACTTGGCAACACTGCTATGAGAAAATGTTTGTAAACAGTTGCTACAGTAAAACAACTATCTTCTCTTTATTAGATGCTTTTTTGATTATTAAAGGGATAGTTCACCCAAAAATGAGATTTCTGTCATTATTTACTACTTTTTATGTCATTCCAAACCCATAAGACTTTGTATAGTGTTTGTAAACAAAAAAATTTAATATTTGTAATGAAACCTGAAAATCCAGGTAACCAACACTTGGCTTGATCCAAGCCATAAAGGCTTAGTAAAACAAATCCATATGAATCGAGTGGTTTAATCAAAGTCTTTTCAAGAGAAATGTTTCATTTTTTGGTGAACTATCCATTTAAGCTTAGTATGTATATATAATGTCTGGAAGTTTTGCTGGTTCATGTATTCATTTACCAGCCAAAACAACCGATCTGAAGTGTGTGCTGTATTGCACTGTTTCCCTGCAGCGTCTTCCCCAGAGCTACACCCCAGTGAACGGTCTGAGGGAATTGCCCATGGGCGCCCCAGAGGAGCCGGTAGACCCACCTTTCCCTCCGGTGTGGGACTGGGCCCTGCAGTACAGCGGTCAGAGACGAGCCCGCTTCACCCAACCTGTGTCACAACCTGCCTGCCCTCCACCCGTCCTCAACGGAAACCTCAACACCAACCTGGACCGCAGCTGGGTAAGATTGATATACTGTGAGGACTACACTAACAGTCCCATTTCAGCAAGGATACATTCATCCTGTATAGGAATGGAAATGTTGCACAGTGGTTAAAGATCTGGGCTGCTAATCAAAAGTTTATAGGTTTGAATCCTACTAGTGGCAATCCGAGACCCCAAAATAAAAATTGTATTTAATTTATTCACCCTCATGCCATTCTTATCCTGTTTTTATTTTTTTGTGAAACACATAAGGTTAAATTTTTTTCATAAAAAGTTGCAGCCAAGCTTCAAAAAGCACCCAAAAATATAGGCAATATTACTATTAATGCTGTTCTTTTGAACTTTCTATTCATCAAAAACCCTGAAAAAATTTATCAATGTTTCCACAAAATGTTAAGCAGCACAGCTATTTTCAACATTGATAATAATACATGTTTGTTGAGCAGCAATTCAGCATGTTAGAATGATTTCTGTAGGATCATGTGACACTGAAGACTGGAGTAATGATGCTGAAAATTCAGCTTTGCATCATAGAAATAGATTACATCTTAAAACATATTTAAATAGAAAACAGTTTTTTTTTATTGAAAGAATATTATGAAATATTACTGTTTTTACTGTATTTTATCAAATAAATGCAGCCTTGGTGAGCCTAAGAGACTTCTTTCAAAAACATGAATACTTCTTACTGACCCCAAACTTTTTAATGGTAGTGTACAAGTCACCATCCAAGACAATAATAGATAGTAAAACAGGGTCAGAATGACATGAAGCTGAGAAAACAATGACAGACTTTTCATATTTAGTTAGAATTCTTCTTTTAATCTCTGGTTTCTCCTGAGGGATCATCCCTGTAATAACTGCACTGTAAAAGCATCAGATATGACTATTAATTTCCTCCTTCCCTTATAGAGAGGAACAATATTGAGTAGGGAATTGATAGTACAGGACAGAGAAATTAATTATCAGCTAACAGGCATTGCTTGTGTCAAGTTAATGATCATTGATTCATGTTTTCTGGGCTGCCCTAGATGGCTGGAAATCAAAAGGGAGGTTCTTTAAAAATGAGGCCAACTAATAAACCTTTGCCAAAATTAGGTCATTTTTCTAATTGGTCTGTCAACTGACTGTACCGCTTCATTAGCCTGTTAAAGAGTGTGTTAATGCTGTTTATTCTCTCTCTCAGCACAATGATGGACTGCCAGGCTCAGTGTTCCTGTTGTCCCGTAGCACATTCTCCCATCCCTCCAACCTGCTCCCCTGGAGGAGCGGAAACTCTGGCTCATACTGGAAGAGCCACCGCAGGGCTCCTTCATCTGAGAGTCTGTCTGGACTCGAGCGTCTCAACCGAGCTTGTTCGCTCTCTGAACCCTCAGAGAACCCCTCAATCCTCCACGACCCATACGAGCCCCTGCTGCCCCTGCTCTTGGGACCCTGTGTCAGAGTATGGAGGGGCTGCTATTTACGGGGCACACTACACGCTCAGGTACACTGTGATGGGTTTTTTTTTTTTCCACTAGGTTGCAGATTGAATGTATGCAAATCATCAAAATACAGTGAAAATAAATTGCAAAGCTGTGTTTTCATCCTAAGTTTTCTTGAAAAGAAAAGAAATCATCACTTTCTGGGAGAATTAGTGCAACATATTTAAGTTTGTATGTACTGGGAAAGCCACTTTGGTGATATAGATGGATGGATGGATGGATGGATGGATGGCTAAACAGATAGATGGATATATGTATGTACAGATGGATGGCTAAACAGATAGATTGATATATGTATGTACAGATGGATGGATGGATGGCTAAACAGATAGATGGATATATGTATGGATGGATGGACAGATAGATGGTTAAACAAATGGATGGATGGATGGGTGGACGGAAGGATAGATAGACTGCTAAATAGATGGATGGATGGATAAATAGACAGATGCCTAAACGGATGGATGGATGGATGGATGAATAGATGGATGGCTAAACAGATGAATGGAAGGACAGACAGATGGATGGCTAAACAGTTGAATGTACTGTATGGAAGGAGAGCTAAAAAGATAAATGGATGGATAAATAAACGGATGTATGGATGGATGGATAGACAGATGGCTAAACGGAGGGATGCACGGACAGACAGGTGGATGGCTAAACAGATGATAGATGAATGGATAGATAGACAGCTAAAAAGATGGAAGGATGGATGGATGGCTGAACAGATAAATAGATGGCTAAACTCAGATAAATGAGTAAACAGATGAAAAGATGGATGGATGGATATTTGATTATTGAAAACATGATATTTAACATCCTCATGTTGTTGATGGCTTGTAATCAACAAGTCAATTTTATAATATCCGTCTCGCTCTCCACTTCCTGTAGGCTTTCTCACACCCCACGTCTTCCTGCAGTCAGCATCCATTAGATCAGCTGGCCTGGGAAGTGCAGCAGCTCCGAGAGAAACTGGCTCAGGCTTCTCACAGATGCCCCGAGAACCAGACTAAACGACAGGAGCCACGCCGGCTGGACTCCAACCTCAACCAGAACGCCAACAATGGGACCTTCCTCTTCTCCTCTTCCTCTAGAACATGTCAACAACAGCCGCTGCTACCCAGCCGAGGTGCGGCCCACTCCTCTGTCCCTCCCAGAGCCCAGCGGACGGCATCTGATCCGTCCAGGCCTGCGCAGAGGAATAACGGCAAGCACACGTTTCTGTTCGGCCACCAAGAGCCGCAATCAGGGCAGCGTTACATTCCCTCCCCTAGTGCCAAACTTCCCAAACGCCCCGGAAACTCATACTGATCTTTAGGAAGGAAATAAACGACCCCCTCTGGTGTTTGTGTTACTAAAACAATTCAATACGGTACAAAGCAGAAACTCCACTAGAAACATGAAATCTATGTGCACTTGAAAAAGCTCAGATTGACATGGGCTTTTTTTGTATGTAAAGTTTAGCATAAAACAGGCTAGCAAAAAAGCGTCAATGATTTACAACATGAAATTCTTCCTCTGTTGTGTTTTTATAAGATAATTTAACCACATGGTCTAGTTCACTAAAAATAAAGAATCTTATTTATTCATCCTCATGTTGTTCCAAATGTATATTACTTCTTCTAAAGTCATGATTTTGTGTGAAAATAAAACAAAATGTATCATTATTCACTAAAAATCTTTTAAAAGTAGCAGTATGCAATTTGTGAATTAATTGAGATGAATCTTTTCAATGAATCAGTTGATTTTGTTCACAGAAAATTATTAATTTTGAAGCTTGAAAGCTTGTAATTTGCATGTGAAACAGTGATAATTTTTCTTACCTTGTGTTCCATGGAAGAAAGAAAATAAAAAGACATTGGTACGACATGAGGGTGACTAAATAACCCAATTTACTATTACTTTAAATGAAAATGAAAAACTGTAGCGAAGCAGAGAGTGCTAGTAGCCTAATTGTCTGCATGTGAAATGTTATGTGCCTGAAGTTTATGCCAAAATATTGATTTGATAACTTCTGTGTTGATCAAGAAACAGTTTTAGCTTTAAGTAGTTTGTGCATGTAGCAGTAGTTCATGGTGTGGTAGGCTAGTAAAATAGCGATTTGTGTTTCCTCAACCAAAAAGGCGTAAATCACTTCCACCAGTAATGAAGTAAAACACTCTTACTTTTCCTCAATTATGGCCCTATGAAACCTATTAAATGATTCGCTTACGATGCAGGTCTCGCTTAAAATTGTATTCTCATTTTACAGATAATAGATTCAGAATAATGAACCATGATATGAAGCTCAATCACAGTGGATCTCAACTGGTGGGTCACGACCTGGAAATGAGTGATGGATCTGTCCTGGTAATTGTGTGTAGTTAGTAGTAAGCTTATATACAGTAATCTTATAAAGGAATCATGTCAAATCTGGATCTTGAAACAAATCCAGTTGAGAACCACTGCATTAAAGGAGTAGTTAACCCAAAACTGAAGATCTGCTTTAAATGTACTCGCCCTCAGGCCATCGAAGATGTAGGTTAGTTTGTTTCATCATAACACATTTAGAGAAATTCAGCATTACTTGCTTACCAGTGGATCCTCTGCAGTGAATGGGTGCCGTCAGAATGAGAGTCCAAACAGCTTATAAAACATCACAATTAATTAACAATCATAATTACCAAAGAATCCACATGCCTCCACTCCATCAATTAATGCCTAGTAAACTGAAAAGCTGCATGTCTGTAAGAAACAAATTCATCAAGACATTTTTAACTTCAAACCTTTGCTTCCAGTTCCAGTCCTCTATCCATAACATTGCTTTCTCCAGTGAAAAAGTCATCTTCTGAATCAATATGCACAGATCAAGCACCATTTACATGCAAAACCAGTCCAAAATAGCTCATGTGAGAGACAGCAGGAGATGGACTTTTTCACCGGAGGAAGCATTATTATGAATTATGGACTATTTTGGTCAGAAGCGAAGGTTTAAAATAAAAAAAAATAAAAACCTTAATGATAGACTTGTTTCTTACAAACACGCGGCTTTTCACTTCAGAAGACATTAATTGACTGGAGTGGTGTGGATTATTGTGACGTTTTTATCAGCGGTTTGGACTCTCATTCTGACGGCACCCATTCACTGCAGAGGATCCACTGGTGAGCAAGCGATGTAATGCTAAATTTCTCCAAATCTGTTCTGATGAAGAAACAAACTCATCTACATCTTGGATGGCCTGAGGGTGAGTACATTTTCAGCACTTTGTCATTTTTGGGTGAGCATTTCCTTTGAATGACACAATCATTCCCACAGGCCTCCTTTCTCTTCAACTAGCTGCTGCTTTTGACTTCTGAAGGGCGAACAGTGGGTCATGCCTTGGTAGCTGTGGGCTGAAGCGAAGCCTCCAAGGTGACGGAGGGTTTTGCACACTGGGCAGGGATACTCGGCCAGACCTTCTATGTCCTCAAAAGCCAGGTTGACGATCTGATCGGAGCAGGGGTCGCAGTAGAGGTGGCCGCAGGAGAGACGCTTCAGCCGGGCCTCGTAAGAGATGCAGCACTGGCAGTGAGGAACATCAGAGTTCAGAGACAGACTGCCGGTCAGAGAACTGCTCTCCATGCTGGCGGCCTGACTCGAGCCCAGCTTTGTGGATGACCTGCAGGACCATGGGAAAGAAGAAAAGAAAAAAAAAAGACAGATGAGATCTCTTTAGTATTTGAATCATTTCTCTGGTAAATGCCAGAAAAATGCACATGAACAAAAACATGTATAGCTTAGCTTTTTAAGTTGCTATATTTTTAAAATGTAAATGCCTTGCCTTTTTTAAGGATTTTTTTTTTTAAGACGTCAGAGGATTCGATATAAAATCTACTATTTCTCATCAAAAACGGACCACACTGAAAATATGCCATTTAATTTCTCCTTTTAAATTAATTTCAATAAAAACGAAATCTAAATATTCTTTAAGTTTTCAATTCAAAACGTGTTGATGGATTTATTCAATTCAAACTGTGATTTAAATCTGGAATAAGTATTTGAAATTGTAAATTAAGAAATGTTCTTTAATCTTTAATTTTCACATTTTCAAGTCAAATCTAATGCTGATTGGATTTTTTGAAGTCAGTGTTTTCAATACATAATCAGGAACACATGCATTTATTTAAATAAAATGTATTAATTTCAAATTGTACATTTAACAAACATTCTCAAATCTTTAGTTTTAAAATCACAAGAACCTCAATATACTTCAGAGACCAAATTCTTATCTAAACTATGATGTTCACCTACAACTCTATACTCATTCTGTGTGTGTCTTTTTTTTTTTTGCTGTATAACTATTTTCTTTTCTTTTAGGAGACGCATCTGAGACAAAGTAGAATCTGAGAACCGACTCCTTCCCCTCAATTTAGGAGAACTATGACATGCTCACAAAGGAAGGTAGTGTTGCATAACCTAGTGCTGTGACCCCAGGATGAATCTTACGTTTACAGAATAGCCTACTACATCATTTTATTGTTAAAGTCAGCATGCAATAACAGCCTGATCAAGCTAAAAAGTGCCTTAAAACAGCCAGACTAGACTAGATCAGCAAACCATCTTATCCATGATTGAAGCACATCATTATTGTTCTGTGTTGTGCTGTATATCAGATTAAGCCCATGCATTAGATTTGTATGCATCATGCATTCTAGTGACATCGCACGATCATTGTAAAGATGATGTTCGGAGCAGGCATTGCCATAGCAACCCATTTATAGTATGCCATTGTTCAGTCCGCCAACACGAATCCTGCATATGCATGCAAACATCTTCATACAGATCGTACCTGTGCGAAGACGACGGAGACCCTTTAAAACAGTCCAAGCTCAATGTCGCAATAATCTTCCAGCACATGTTCAGTTCTCTCATGGTAGACGACTGGAGTGATGTGACATCTGTGCGACCGACTCGTAGTTTCTAAGCATGTTTACGCGCGCGGACAGTAAATAGGTCATTAAAACGCAGTTCACGACGCGATGGGCGGTTTATCGTTCTCGAGGTGGGAGCAGGTCGATAAATCAATAGGAGGCGATTTATCTCGGTCAGAGATAGATGCAGATAGAAACTGAGCGAGAGAAAGAAAGGGAAATCTGCTCATCACGCGCGAAGCGAGCGGTGCGCGAGCGTCTCTACAGGATCCTAGCCGTCTTCAGAAAGTTTCAGTCTAAAGACGCTAATGAAAGCAGAACTCGACTTATGTGTACTAAGATGTTTTATGGAAACCGTTTTATCAATTGAAAAAGGTGCAGCACTCACTCTTGAAGGGGTGAAAACTGATTAAAATGACGTTTCGGCCGTTATCCAGGCCTTCATCAGGTATCAAACAGTTTTATACATTTGTGTTCAAAATGATAGCTTTTTTTTCTATGTAGCCTATTTATTTCACCATTAGTCGTTTAATGTTAGCCTACATCTAGGTTCTTTATTATTTACTGCTAGCAAGTAATCCAGTAGTTCAGTCATTCTTGAGAAGTGGGACAAAACGGTGCAAAACTGAAAAAATAAAACCGTGTACTCAGACAAATGAAACTACATTTATGTATCTTATATGTACTACTGTATTAAAACAAACACAACAAACAGTGAGTATGTTATTGTTTATAAAGCTTTTATTCAAGAGTCACATTGAAGTATTTTGATATATCACTGGAACACAAAATCTTATTGTGGTGACATCTGACGGTGTTGACACATTTGGCATTTCTTTCACAAAACCAATGGAGTTCACGTAGTAGCCATTTTCTTTTTTTTCTGTTGATGCTAGATGCTAATGGAACCTGCTTCAGGGGAATAAATATTTCAAATAATTTCCTCAGAAATTGGAAGATGGTGTTGACATATCATGGCTGTGACACAGGAAATATTAACATTAGGATTTAAAATATTCTAAAACTATAAAACTTAGCAGAGCCTGTCTGACACTGATGTACTCTGCAGAGGTGAACTGTGGCAAGGGGGTCCTTTAGAGTGACCGCTGCACCTGATATTCCCTGATTTTATTGCATTTTATTGAATGTCTGACGGTGTTGACAAAAAGTGGGGACACAACTTTAAAATCTTATTAAACATGCATGTGTCATTAAAAAACAACCTTGCTTTGATAGGAGATATTATCAAGTGTTGCTTTTGATAAAACAAGCTTTTTTTCATTAAAAAACATTTTTATCCATTTTATTGCATATGAATGATTGAACCCTTCTCTGTGGACACAGTTTTAGATGTAGTGAGAGGACATTAAGAAACATAGATTTGGTATAATAATGAGAAAATTAAATTGAAGAAAGTGACGTGTGGCGACCCATACTTGAAATTAGTGCTCTGCATTTAACCCATCCAAAGTGCACACACACAGCAGTGAACACACACCGTGAACACACACCCGGAGCAGTGGGCAGCCATTTTTTTGCTGCGGCGCCCGGGGAGCAGTTGGGGGTTCAGTGCCTTGCTCAAGGGCACCTCAGTCGTGGTATTGAAGGTGGGAGAGAGCGCTGTACATTCACTCCCCCAACCTACAATCCCTGCCGGTACAAGACTCGAACCCGCAACCTTTGGGTTACAAGTCCGACTCTTTAACCATTAGGCCACAACTTCCCCCTAAGCTTTAATTGCATGATGTTCACATTCACACACTCTAGACTCATTCTGTGTGTATGTGTGTTTTATATCTATTTTCTTTTCTTTTAGGAGACACATCTGCTATATATAACTTGTATAAGTAAATAGAACTAATGTATAATTATATATATATATATATATATATATATATGTGTGTATACAGTATATTTATATTTTAAATAAATACATAAAAATAAATTAAAATTAAATAAAATTAATTAAAATAATTTTATTTTTTATTTTTTTTACCCAGCCTGGAGTTATTGCAGGACAATGCAACATTTATGCTTTTAGCCCAGTGTTTTAGCCTCAGATATAGATTCAAAAATTGAAAAAAAAAGAGTAGCTATAATAAACATTATATCACAGTTTTTAAAAGATATGCCGCCTTTGCTTCATTTTATAGCAGAATAAGTATCAGTTAGATGCTCTGCAAGTCTAAACCGCAGACTTCCATCTGGTTAATTGTTTCGGGCCGTTCTGGAACAGCTCTGATATGGTCTGTCTGTTTCCTAACAGGTGTTCACTTAGACATGCTGTATTTTGCTGATCAGTAGACTCATCTAAACTGGGATAATAATATTAAGGATGTTTCGTGCCAACATGCCCCACAACAGCTGGAACCAAAGAAACTGGAGATTTCAAAGACATTTTAGTCCATGCATTTTGCAAAATAATAATGTATTAGCAGAGGATGTCTTTGGAACAGAAAAATCCAGCTTGCTTTCCTGTCAAGTGCAGCATGGCACTAAACAGCCAGTCTGCAGGGAGCAGTTAACAATAGTTAGTACATCCTATTTCTTTAGAAACGGCGGCACGAATGAAGCCCACAGCACAAATTAATATGTTGAGTCAGAAGCATCTGCTGGAGCTGGAGGTTTTCTGTTTTAATAAATGAAAGGTGCCGCAGAGGTGTAATTTAGCATTAATTAAGTAATCCATTGTTGTGACAATGTTTCGAGGAATTAAATGGAACAAATAATTTTGTCGTTCTCTTCTAATGGCGTATTACAGCTTGATGATGATTACCCTGTAAGGATGTAGCAGCATATGGCTGATTTAGTTTCTTCATTTTCCTAACATTTCCATAAGACGGCATCATATAAAACACTATGTTCTTGCTCACAAAATTGTAGGCACTTCTAAAGGACCGTAAGTGCTTTGCAATACTGTTAAAATCATCATGAAATGCAGTTTCCAACCCATTTTTTTATTTGGAATAATGTGCACCGTTAAGTCTTGCTTGTTCTTGCTAACTTTTTTTTTTATTTAAAACATTTTTGCAGATATTTTTTTTTGCAAAATAAATAGTCTATATGAAATAACAGCAAACACAGATGGCTGAAAAGCATTACAATTAATCCTACGGTATCATATTTGATATGCAAATTTCTAAGCCCTCTGAATTATCAACATGATCAAAACTTTGCTGGAAAAACCTGTTGAGCATTCTGCCGTAGTTTAACTTTTTTCGTACTTTTTTAAAACAAGTACAAGACCTTTTAGTATCATTGTAAAAATGTTCCATTTCAGGTCATTGCTAATGTGTCTTTTTGTTATGAGATTTCTATGATGTAAACAAAAAAAATAACTTTTATATTGTTAGTAATATTTCAAGATTCAAGAACTTTACTTGAATATCCATACATAATTTTCAGAAAAATCCATCATTGTTTTGCATTGCAGTATATGTTTTGAAACTATAGAGCTTTGATCATAAAAGTAAGCATTTGCATATCATCATACTAAGACATATTATAATTTGAGTTTAATTACTGAAATAAATGAACTTTTCCACGACATTCTAATTTATTGAGATACACCTGTAGAGGGACAACTGATATTGATATGCATTTTATGCAAGTAGTCTGTTACAAATCTTAACGACTTACATTTTTAAGCTATCAGAATTTCATCTTACTTTTTGGTCATATACTGTAAATATCAGCAACTGCACCAAACTACATATGTTTGCTCAGTTTGGGTCTCTGCATAAAACTGAGCTGTTTTCCCTCCTCAAGTGAGCTCAGTATTCTCATTATATCATACAATGTAAGCCATACAATGTGTACTGATTATGATACTCAACAAACACACTTTATATTTTGTCTAAAGGTTCAGTAAACTGGTCTATTCCAAGTTATTACATTTCATATGTCAGGCTTTAGGGGTTATGATTGCTGATCCAGGTTATACAGAGATTTCAAACTCTAGGTTTGCATGAATAATTAGTTACCCGTCATTTTGGTGTTGAGGTCTTGTGGTGTATTAGCTTCTTCATAGACCTGTACATCAGTAGATGCTCCTGTTGTCAGCAGGAGAATGGTGACTTGCAGCCTTATTTGAAAACCAGTCACATCGTCATACTGCCTGTTGCTAAGCACTGCATTAGCCCATTATGTCCAATAATACTGGCACTTCTGGATCTCCGTCTGACAGGCACAGGTTTTGCAGTGCAGGTTTCATCGCAGATACCTAGTAATTCCACAAGAGACATCAAACAAATAACCCAAAATGATGTGGAACCAGATTTGCGGTGCTCATGTTCCATCTTAATAGGCAGACGGTGTTATGATTCATACGAGGTGTACTGAAAACAACAGCTTTTATAAAAGATGTCGGAATCAGCATCATAACCAAACCACCTAATCATGGCTACTAGGAAACTGCTGGCAATTAAAGATATATTTGTTTTAGTGTTGTCAAATAATTAATCGCGATTAATCGCATCCAAAATAAAAGTTTTTGTTTACGTAATATGTGTGTGTACTGTGTATATTTATTATGTATATATAAATACACACACATACAGCATATATTTTGGAAATATTTACATGTATATATTTATATTCGTATAAATGATAATATATAAACGTAACATATTTTTCTTAAACATATACATCCATGTGTTTGTATTTATATATACATAATAAATATACACAGTACACACACATATATTATGTTAACAAAAACTTTTATTTTGGACGCGATTAATCGCGATTAATCATTTGACAGCACTAATTTGTTTTATAATATTTACACTATTGTTTTTTTTTAACAGTTCTGACTGAATTCTGATTGGATGAGATGTGGTTGTAAAATACCCATAAACGCCATTTTGTCTTTGCAACTTTACAGATCTTCTTTATGCACCAAGAGCTTGTAACACTCCAAAGAGAAAGGAAAAATTGAAATCGCATCATATGACCCCTTTAATATGACAAGCATTGCTTGACATGCATAAATGAAATGGACTTATCAACTACGTTATGTGGCAGAACATTATTTGTTAGCATTTGAATAGTATTGTTACTGTTACTTTGTGTCTTATATCATACTGCTATTCCAATGGAAGTGCTAGTAGGCCTATAAATATATATATATATTTTGATATCTGACTGATTCGTCATTGCAAAACCGTGTCAGTGTGGACAAATTACAGCCTTGTGGCTTTTTTTACTTTAAGAGGTTATTGGCATAAATCTTGGCTTATTTTTATTCAAGGGGAAATTATTCTGTTTTGATAGTTCACTATCACAGGAGTTTTCAAACTGAAGGTTTACAGGAAAACAGTGTAAAAATGTATATATAATTCAACTAAATATATTCATTTGATTTAAATCAGTCAGTCAATTAATCAGTTAAACATGTAGGCTACTGTACAACAGTATAGTGAGGAGAAAAAAAATGTAATGTAACATTATAGAAACTAAATATTTTTACGTATATTTATTAATGTTTCACAGTATAAATTGCGTCTTTAGGCTATACATGAAAATACATACCTGGATGCACAGGGATAATCATATTTGGGGGTCTGTGGAATCTAAACGATTGAAAACCTTGTCCTTTCTTACCTCTAGCAGACAATTATTAATTGACAGTGTTTTAACCTTTGATAAAGGCAGGTTACGTCAAATTTACATTAATAACAGTCGATGGAGAGGGAGAGAAAAGCGCATCATGGTTCCAGCATTGGTGATGCTGATAGCCTATTAATTTCGGCTCGCTTGTACATTAGAGAACGGTGCGTTCGAGACGAGGGATGCGAATTAGCTAATCCTACTATGGCCACGGCTTGGTTTATGAATATTAATTACGTAACACCACGTTCGCTCAGTAAACCTAAACGATTGGCTGAAAGTCAGACGTTCGTAAAGAGTGCAGGTCAGCTGGCGAATGAAGGAATCGTATTCGTCTCATGAATATTAATGACGCAGCGTGACGTTCGCCCCACTGGTTGGCCGAAGAGCAGAAGTTTGTGATTCGGTTGGCCTATCAACGAATTCTAGTACGGAGAAGGCGTGGCTAGGAATACTAGCTAGATAGATTACGTAACTGGACGCTCGAGGAAGGTTACCATGCAACGTCAGCGTGCCGATTAATATTAATGAGTCAAGTGTTCGCCATAGTATGAATCGTTAATTTAGCCTGTGTAGTAGGGTTGCACCCCGTTACACGTCACACGCGCCTTCGTTCCAGGGTGAAGATGCAGGCAATGTCACACAGCCCTCCTCATCATCACGACTAAAAATTCACCGTATCTTATATACAAAGCATTTGGGAAAATCAATAACCGAATCGCTCTGGTAAGTGACGTTTCTTGCTAATTAATTAATGTTTTGGAGCTCATTTATAATTAGCGTGCATATACATAAATATGATGTGTACGCTCGTACACGTTTTAAATATACCACATTTATGTTTGAGCGAGTGTTTTAATGTTAAATGCTAAATTGTATGATTTTATATTTTGAGGCATCAGGTTCATTCATTTGGAAAATAATGTGTGCTCATCGATGCAAACGTAAAAATCATCAAAAATACATCTTTATAGTTATAACACCCAACGTAAATGATATAAAATCTCTTTTTAAGGCAACCTTTTGTCATTTAACACGACTCATGCATCATCTCAAGACATTAAAATTCATTTTTTTTTCGTTGAAATGCGCTTTTGTAGCCTATTATTACTTATTTCCAGTATGTATATTAATCTTTATTTGCCATGGGTTAAAGAATAGATCAAAAGAGTAATTGATAAAAATTCCCATAGAGACATACTGCACCTTAAGCCTCACCCCTTCACCTAATATATCCATCAGAATAAGACTTATTGGGCTTTCCATTTTCCTCACTGGCTGGTATTGGGTTTCATATTTGCTACAATTGATAAACCACGAGAAATACAAATTAAAATGAGATTTGTACCACGTTATATCTTGAAGCATCAAAATGACCTTGCAGCAGACATGAGGAATGGAAACCTGCTACATGTGTGCGTGTGTGAATGTCCTCGATGATTTATTCCATTGCTGAGTGCATTCAGTCTCGTCACGACAGCAAGTGTCATTTGGTTTGACTGAATTCACAGTGATGCTCTGTGCATCTACACGTGTCTGTATCACTGCTGCTTTTTCAGTGAAATAACGTCTTTGAGCTGGAAATGACCAACCATTACTGTTAAGTGCATGCAAGCTGAGTGCATTCAGTCTCGTCACGACAGCAAGTGTCATTTGGTTTGACTGAATTCACAGTGATGCTCTGTGCATCTACACTGTCTGTATCACTGCTGCTTTTTCAGTGAAATAGCGCCTTTGAGCTGGAAATGACCAACCATTACTGTTAAGTGCATGCAGATAGTGATAATTGTGCTCTTTATCAATTCTTATATAAGAGTAGATTATGTAGAGCTAGATATTTGGCAGTTTGGATGGAATATGCAAAGCTGTATGTTGTTAGTATAGCCTACTGTTAGTATGCAGAGATTTCCGATGGTTGACAGTAGCCTGTATGTAGACCTTAATGTTGGTAGTATTGCTATATCTATGCATATCTTTCTTTGCATTTTAGGATTGATATTAAAGTTTTGTATCTGATTGTATTGTATGTAGAGATTCATGCTAGTATGTAAAGCTGTATATGTGATCGTAGTATGCAGCTTTATGTTGGTAGAGTTGAGACAGAGAGAAAAGAAATAATGTGATATGCAAATGTCTGAAAGTTTGATCAGGTCATTGGTAGGATGAGCTACTGTGTTTACATACTTCTGGATCCCAACTTTGATCCGATCTGGTTGAAAGTGTCCAAACCCTGTCTAGGACTGTTTCTCCTAATGTGAATTGATTTGCAGGCTGCTTCTGGTGTCTCCGTCAGTGGTGGTGCTGCACAGGATTGCAGTTGTTCCTCAATCATTGTGTGCGCTGCAGTGCTCTTTTCAGAGTAACCTTGCGAGGAATCCTCAAGAGGAGTGATGTGGCAAAGGAGGAAGAGAGAGAACAGGGTTTAACGGCAGGAGTGTTTATCATTGATCTGTGCAGGTGCTGATGTCTTATCTGACCGGGCCGTCGTTCAGAACTCTCATTCAGGGATCTGGAATAGGATTATCACTTGAGTTTGGTGCAGTACATTTCCATGTCTATGCCACATTTGGATGCATTTTTTTATATATAAACTAACATTTTTAGTACAATATTGCAATTGAGCAATTCAAGGAATAGTTTCCCCCCAAATTAGAATTTACTGGAAATGTCCTCACCCTCAGACCATCCAAGATGTAGATGAGTTTGTTTCTTCATCAGAACAGATTTGGAGAAATTTAGCATTGCAGTGAATGGGTGCCGTGAGAATGAGAGTCCAAACAGCTGATAAAAACATCACAATAATCCACACCACTCCAGTCCACCAATTAACATCTTGTGCAGTAAAATGCTGCATGTTTAGGAAACAAATCCATTATTAAGGGGTGTTCATTTTAAACTCTCACTTCTGGCCAAAAGTCCATAATTCATAATAACACTTCTTCCAACAATAAAGTCCATCCACTGTTGTCCTTTCACTTCAAAATCCACCGGCATACTTGTTTATAGCTGTTTTGGCTTGTAAACAGTGCTCAATCTGTGCATATTTATCTCCTGATTCAGACAAGACAAATTTTTCACGAAGCAATATTATGAATAATGGACTCATATTTTAGCTGGAAGCAACGCTTTGAAAGAATGTCATTTTAGGTTTGGTAAATGTCTCCAAATCATTTTCAATGAAGAAACAAACTCATCTACTTCTTGTATGGCCTGAGGCTGAGTCAATTTTCAGCATAGTTTAATTTTTGGGTGAACGTTTTTTGTTTGATGCAATATTTCCATGTCTCCAGGTGCTGCACTGACCTCTAAAACTGTAAATTTATTAAAAAATATTCCAGGTGTTTTTTTTCCCTTTCTCTAATTAAAATATTTAAAATAAAATGTTATTTCTTGCTATAATTGGTAATTAGTTTATTGTTTTTTCCCGCCTGTGTCTTTGAATACCCACTTTCCATCTGTTAGTCTTTTGTAAAATCACTTGAACAAAAGTTCAAAATAAACTTGCATAACAGCAATGATCCGGGTCAAAGCCTGAGTAAATGTTCAGAGTGAAATCAAAGGCATGCAGATTTTCAGCGTGAAGTTGAAGGCAGCCAAATTGAAGCAGAATCTCAGAAGACGTGTCTTTACACACCAAGGTAGAGCCAAAATGATTCCTATTCGCTTGTGTTTGAACAAAAACCTATGCATTACTCTCCCAGCATGTGTTCAGAGACTGATAAAGGCCGTGGACCTCTTTGAAGTGTAACAAATAACAGTGACATCACAGTCCTCTATAGATGTGTGACTTATTTAGAGTTTTTTTCAAGGTTACATCCAAATGTCCTCAGTTTCACAGTGATGCAAATGGAGGGTGAGAATGTTTATTTGGAACTGCAGTATGCTTAGGTTTATACTGCATAAGTCCGCATATAACTGAATCATACACTAATCTCTCACCCATTAATCCCTGCGGTAAAATATGAGCTCTTATAGAGGGGCCTCTCATTTCCCCTGGACTTATATACACCACACATAGTATGTGCCATGACTGTTCTTTTGTCATTTAAACCTGTTGAGTTGCACGTCCCACTATTATGTAAGTCAGAGTCAGAATTTAAAGCCATTTGCAACCCATTTCTTAGTGAAACTGGATATTTATCAAGAAGTAATGGAGTGAAGCTTGGTTTTATCAGCCTAGAATTGAGTGAATTGTGAAAAGTGGATAGATCTAGATCGAAAGATGGTTTGGCTGTCTGTTATCATTGTGGCATCAGCGGAAAAAGGAAATTTGTTTCAGAGGAAGAAGACATTCTTAGGTTTGGATGACATTCAATGTTTTTTTCCCCCCTCTGGAACAAACAAAAAAAAATTCTGGTGTAGTACTTTGAAACAATTTTTTGGTAAATATCACTTTCAATTAGCAATTTCTAGTAAAACCTACTACAGTAATCTTTGTTTTATTTACAAACTCAGTCATTCACAATAAGATCAGTAATAGTAAGAAAGTAAATCGATTTTTCATTCATACTGACATATCGGTGATCAGTGTTTTTTTTTTTTTTTTAAGTTTTCAGATACTTTATTTTATAATATGAAAATGAAATGATGAATAATGAAATGTTTCATTTCTGTAGAATAGTGTGTGCTTATGAATCACGCACAATCAGATCAGGAACATATTAAGAATGCAAATAAGCTCAATTTAAATTTCATGTAGACTTTAAGGATGATCATCTTCATCACATTTCAGTGTTAATTCACATTTGCACTATAGCAACAATATGATAGAATAGAAGTGTTTCCTGTTTTTAATGAAACATTGCATTGACAACACCCGTCCAAATGTGGCTCAGTCCTGTTTGCGCTGGAATATTTTGGGCTAAAATGGAGGCAGGGCAGAGGATGCTGGTGGTGCTGATGTAGCAGAGGGCAGGAGTGACTGTGGCCATGGTGACAGCAGCGCACACTGAGAGATTTGTTCCAGGGCTAACGTGACTCACAACAGCTCTGTCCTTTCCTGAGAGACCACTGTCGAGATGCTTCTAAACATCCGCTAACATGCTTCTCTCCTCCCTCTATTCCATCCACCGCACTCATTCTCAGATCCATTAACTCCAGGCTTCTGCTGTCACTCTCGTGCGTTGATATACACCAGATGCATTGAGCTTTGGCCTTGTTAGCAATACTTTATCTTCCTAAGCGTAAAGATAGTGCTTTAAAATAGTGCTTAAATGATTACTTTTCGGTGAGATTAGACTTCAAACAAATGAAGAGATGGCGTACAAAAGATGAAGAAAAAATGGTTAAAGAGGCTGGAGCATTCTAACATTAAAACAGCTGTCCTTAAATAATAAAGCTAAATATTAAATAATATATTAAATATAATTGTGTAATGTTGCAGTGCTGTAATACAATCATTTTTAAATTACAATCACCAGAAATGAAAGGTAGTACAACTGTGAAAATACCATTTTAATTATATAATTTAATAATATAATTATTATTAATTAATACCTATAATACAGGTATTTAGTCATTATAAAAATATTTTCATTTAATTTCTGTTTTATGTTGTTTTTAAGTTAAGTTTCTTATGCTCACCTGCTTCCTTTATTTGATCAAAATTACAGTATATAATAATAATATTGTGAGACATTTTTTACATTTTTAAATTGAAATAGAATGTAATTTATTCTTGTGATGGCCAAGCGAAATTTTCAGCAGCCATTATCCTAGTCACATTATCTTTCAGAAATCATTCTAATATGCTGATTTGCTGCTCAATAATTTTTTTAATGAATAGAAAGTTTAAAAGAGCAACAGTTATTTTAAATAGAAATCCTTTGTAAGAGTAAAAATGTCTTTGATCAATTTAATGCATCCTAAATTGAACAAAAGTCTTACTGACCCCAAGCTTTTGAATGGTAGTGAAAATTTTTCAAAGATTAATTATCACGAGATCCTTAAAAGTGGTCCTAAATTACAGCTGAAGTGTGTAATTCCTTTGCCATTACAAGCTAATGCAATTTTGCAAGAATAATGCTTGATTCCAAACACTCCCCTTATTTTCCGATGGTTGAACAAACAGATAGTCCCTCCTCAAACTCACACCATTGGCTAACTTACGCCCTGAACATGTTCTGAACAACAGGTTCGGTTGAGGTTCAAACCTATAGATAAATTCACTTGTTTGTATCAGGCTTACTGCTTCATTACATTATAGTTACGTTTGTCCTGTGGAAAGCCCCTAAGCTGTGTGTGTGAGACCACCGTACACATATTCCATCTGTCTGGTGAATAATGGATAGCTCTATTTAAAATTTTGTTCAGATAATCGTTCACAATGTGGAAAATGGCTTCAATACCCCGGTAAGACAAGTGACTCAGCATGTATTGTTCCTGAAGGGCACGCTATTAAGGCTGAAATTGTTTTCAAATTATTTAAATGAATAATTAATTATCGCATTAAGTGTATTAATAGGGTTATTATATGGGATGACATAGGATTTATAATGCCTTGTATGTTAATTACAGACTTAAAATGACTAACAACAAGTATCGGTTAATAGCATTGCTACTGTAGGAATAGTAATGTATGCGTTAATTTGAATATTCAAATTAGTTTTGAGTGCTTCTTCTCTTCTCAAATCTTTATGTATGTAATTGTTTGCCTCGCTTTTATCCAATAAGGAAACAAATCAACAAATCATCCGAACATGTGTGACTTTTATTTTTCTGTGAAATTCCAAAGTTGTAGTGTTTCGTGTCTAACATTATTTACACCCCAATGTTGTGACTGTTTAACTTTTTAAAGACCGTTTACGGATTATTTCCACCACAAATGTAGATGAGTTTGTTTCTTCATCAGAACAGATTTGGAGAAATGTAGCATTACATCACTTGCTCACCAATGGATCCTCTGCAGTGAATGGGTGCCGTCAGAATGAGAGTCCAAACAGCTGATAAAAACATCACAATAAATGTATGTCTTTTGAACCAAAAAGCTGCATGTTTGTAAGAAACAAATCCATCATTCAGGTTTTTTAACTTTAAACCGTTTCCTCTGGCCAAATACGAGTCCATATCCATAATAACGTTTCCTCCAGTGAAAAGTCCATCAACTGTTGTCCTCTCACATCAAAATTTACCAACATATTAGTTTCGAATGGCTTTGGATTGTTCTCGCTTGCGTTATTTGATCTTTGCATATTTCTCTCCTGATTCAGACGAAATGACTTATTTTCACTAGTGAAAGCAATATTATGAATAGGACTTATATTTTTACCTGGAAGCAACAGTTTAACATTAAAAATGTCAAAATGATGGATTTCTTTCTCACAAACATGCAGCTTTTCACTTCACATGATGTTAATTGATGCACTGGAATGGTGTGGATCATTTTATCAGCCGTTTGGACTTTCATTCTGACGGCACCCATTCACTGCAGAGGAGCCATTGAATGACAGAAAAGTTAGCAAGTGATGTAATGATATTCCTCCAAATCTCTTTTACATCTCAGTTAAACAGTCACAAGTGTAAGTGTTTTTTTTGCCTTGTGTGTGTTTGCATTGCTGTCATCAGTCATGATGAGGCTCTGGCAGCGAGCACAGGCTCCTCCTCTCTCTCGACATGCGCTGCAGCTCTGTAGGTCACTGTTGCTGAGCAGGTCTCAGTGCTCGCTCATTGCCAACCTTCGACCGCTGGCATTTAACAGAGTGACCCTTCAAAGCAACACATGGTGGCTAAATGTCCTTCTTTAGAACAAGGACTGTGCAGTAGAGATATAAAAAGTACTATTTCGGAGTAATGTTCAGACTCATCTCAACAGTTGATTTCAGTATAGACTTTGGCATGATTCTGTTGCTAGGCTACACTCTTAAAAATAAAAGTTCCAAAAGACGGTTTTTGCAATGAACAATTCTGGGGTTTTTTTTGGTTTTTTTTTCATTTTAACAATCTAAAGAACATTTTTCCATCATAAAGAACCCTGGATAGGTTCCATGGATGTTTAAGGTTCTTCATGGAACCATGAATGCCAATGAGGAACCTTTATTTTTAAGAGCATAAAAATACACAGCACACAAAACTATTGGATCAGTTTGTGCATTTTCAATGAATTATTTTTTATGGATAATTTTAGCTATTGAATCATATTTATAATCAACATTTATGTTTTACTAAGCTCTTCATAGGGCATTATGGGATTGTATTCTCTGTGAAAGATGCATGAGATGCTGCTTTAGAATTTGGTCAAAATAAGGTATTTTAGAAGGCAGCGTAATCATTTCCTCTAAATGCTAAACGGGCATCTGCTTGTGTATTTTGCCGAGATGAACATGCCGTGGGTTGATGAATTATGGGAATGTAGTCATGGGTGCAGATGGTCCTTAATGTGGCTATTTATTTGCATGTTTTTGGTAAAGAAAGATACATTTCTGCATTCACACTGGGTTGACAAACCCTGTTCATCTCAGTGAATGTCAAAATTCTGTCAAAGCCATTTGATGTGACCCAGCAAACCATCAGCGCTCTGATCCTAAACATCTGTGTGAGGGATTTTCATTGACATTAGCTACTTGATGGAATTATTGTAACAGATATCAGATCACCAGAAAACACACCCAAACAAGATGACTTTATAATCTCTGGTGGTGTTTCCCTGACAAACAGATTAACCACGACTGTACAGTGATCAACACAGTTTGAGCTCTCTTGAAGATGCAGTAAATCACTATACAAATAGTGCAGAATATAATCTGGTTTTATTAAAGCAGCACTATGTAACTTTTGGCGCCCTAGCGGTTAATAAACAGAACTGCACACATCCCGCAGAAGAACATTCCAACCGGAGCTACTTCTCTAAGTTTCTGTCTATGGCGATTCACGCAGGTATGTGTTACTCCGCAGCGGTGATGACCCGACCAGGCTACAATAGTCCAAATATAAGTACTTATTATAAGTGTACCCAGGGCCGCATTAAGACTACACTGGGCCCCGGGGCTATGACTTACTGCAGGGCCCCCCAGGCCCACCTTAAGAAAAAATGTGCCATTCACTGCGCCCATCCGTTCCATTGGCTGACTCTTGATAATCATGTTATTATTGATGGATGTTATAAGAGAAAAAATAGATGTGGTAATCAAATCACTTTACTTTCTGCTTAAAGCCTCAGCTCTGTCGCATTTCACATTTTACTGATATAATGAACAGGATATATAGGGTACAACGTAGCTAAAGGCCCACCTTAAGAAAAAATGTGCCATTCACTGCGCCTAAAATGTATAATTGCAGAAAAAATATATATGTTGTATTGAACATTAAAGGAGCAACAGATTTTGTGTGAAAATAAATCATTCAAGTTGTTTATTTTGTTTAAAAATTTATAAATGTATGAGGTGGCAAGAGGGGCCTTTTACATGGGGTAAAAGGCAAAAGGTATTTATACAAATACTTCAGCTAAAATAATGGTTTTTTAAAATAATGTTCAAGTTAATACTTGTTCAAAACAATCACTTTAGCAAAGTTTGTACTATTTTCTGCTTATTTTGAAAAATAAAAGTA
>NW_015540875.1:2895168-2908222 GCF_001515605.1 Sinocyclocheilus anshuiensis | reverse complement strand
AAATAAGCTTACTGAAGACAAGTAAACAGTCACAAATTAGGCTACAACAGAACATAAAGTACTGAAATCTGTTCTGTACCTTTGTAATACACTGATAACCACCAAATGCAGGTGGTGATGAGACAGTCACATGATGAACCAAAAACGGTATACTACCGTAAAATTACATGTAATGTCCAATACAGTTTTTCACTGTATATAGTAGGGGAATTTACCGTTAACCATTTAACAGGTTTTTACTGTAGCATTTTTACAGTCTTTTCCCGTTAAGTTCACAGAAATCTCATTCATTACTGTATTTAAGAAGGGCACTGTCTTCCTTGTCTGTTTTACTCCAGTTTTGATCTACCGCAGTCCTAAATCACATCTAAAAGGCCTGTAATCTCATATTGCATCAGGGCAGTGTATCAGCGAGTAGATTTGACCGCTCTGGGCTAGGCTTTGCTTCACAGAGCTTTTAGGCCCTGTTCTTTAGCGCTGACATGTGTTCCTGTACCAGTCTAATTGAGGCTGTTGTTCCCAGCAGAGCCATCTCACACACACCGCTGCTCCTGCACACCACTATTGCTGTCCCGTCTGCAGACCTCAACAGAGATGAGACGTATTTGGGAACTGTGAGGGAGACGGTTACCATGACACGATAATGCAACACAGCCGGTGTGCTCTGCCTGCGCAGGACTAGTTACACGGCTTATTTGCATGTTTAATGGGTTGACATTGAATGTCATTGAGAGCTCTTAAAGGGATAGTTCAAGCATAAATGAACAATTCTGTCATCATTTACTCACCTGAATATATTGAAGGATGGATTTGTGTGAGGATCAGACTGAAATTTGAAGTCTTGTCTCCCATTTATAGGTCTCAAATCTCTTTGATGGTGTTATGGCGCAGAGGAGGAGCATATAACAACC
The DNA here is from genome assembly GCF_001515605.1 of Sinocyclocheilus anshuiensis. Taxonomy (NCBI): domain Eukaryota; kingdom Metazoa; phylum Chordata; class Actinopteri; order Cypriniformes; family Cyprinidae; genus Sinocyclocheilus; species Sinocyclocheilus anshuiensis. The sequence continues at coordinate 2,907,311 of NW_015540875.1, read as the reverse complement.
AAAATTGCAGTCTGTCTGTCACTTAAAGCTATCTTATGGTTTCAGAAGACATGAAATAGCTGTTGTGTTGAAACTGAAATAAGTTGTGTTGACTGATTTAGTGGTACTTTTTAGAGCTTGGCAACCACATTTACAAAGTACTTTCATTGTATGAAAGTTTCATTGGTTTTTTTTGTTTTTGTTTTTTTTTGTTCCACTTAATGATATGAAATTGAGTAAATGACAGTGTTATCTTAGGATTATTTATATACTATTATAGTTTTTGTTAGTATTAGCTTTTATTTTATTTTTTAATTTTCAATTATTTTTATTTTATATTTTCTATTATTTTATTTTTTATTTTATTTTTCTATTTAATTTGACATCAAGTTTCAGGTTTTTTTTTGTTATGTGCTTTTGTCATTTTTATTCGTTTTTTATTATTACTACTATTAGGTTTTAGCTTTAGTTTTATTTAATTATATTTAATAAATTTAGTGCTTCAACTTAAACGTATTTCAGTTAGTTACCAAAGCAACATTTATTTTATTTTATTTTGAAAAAAATGTTTTAGCAGTTTAAGTTAATGATTATAACACTGGTAAATAATCTCAAAATTTTAATTTTGAGTGAACTGTACCATTTAATGCAGTAACCAAAAGATTGCCCAAACTCAGAGTGTTTTAAAGTGATAGTTGAAGAAGAAGAAAACATATTTTGAATGGGTCCAATGTTGTGTGGACCCCACCCATTTTCATAAATAAAATATATAAATAAATAATGAATAAAATAATATAAATAATGAATAATACAATAAAATAAAATAAAAATCTCTAAAACACAATACTTTAAAAAAAATATGCTCTGTGTACCACAGAAGAAAGGTTTGGAATGACATGAGGGTGAGTAAATGATAAGTGAAAGCATCGTTCTTTTTTATGTATTTTTAAAGAAAAAATAGTTCCCTGAGCGTGGCCGCAGTGCTGATGATGTATTTTCATCGTGTGTCAGTGCTGTATCGATTAAAAACTCATCAGAACCCACTTGCATGGATTTTTCTATAACAAACACTGTCTAATCAGCCCTGAAATCAATTAAAGGGGTCATATGATGCGATTTCAAGTTTTCCTTTCTCTTTGGAGTGTTACAAGCTGATTGTGAATAGATAAGATCCCTAAAGTTGCAAAGACTAAAGTCTCAAAACCAAAGCCAATCACAATGCACTGGGTCAGCTGGCCAATCAGAGCAGACTGCGCTTGTCAAAGGAGGGGGCTTTGTAGAAAACGTAGCGTTTGAGAGAGGCGGGGCATACAGGACCTACAATAATGTACAGTATTTGAAAAATAATGTGTTTTTTGAACATTAAAGCATGTCAACATATTCTGTTACACCAAATACACAAAATAATGATCTTTAAAAAAGCATCATATGACCCCTTTAATATTAAAATGATTTTCACAATGGCAGCGCAGGCCTCTATTGGCTGATGCGTGCACATGCGGAGAGAGCATGCAGGGATTGTACGAGTGAGAATGAAACGACCACGGAGGACAGCATAAGGCAGATCCCTGCCTGCTGCCGCCAACTGGGCCATTTCTCCCTTGGACCAATCGCATCCACTGATGAGCTCATAGCGCCCCAGATTCCCCTTTACAGACATTTATAGCTTTACAACCATCGCAGTGTTTACTTGGAGTAACGCGAGAAGCACGTCAATTTGTGTTATTGACTCTACAGTCCACATGACTGGTCTGTTTCCATGTATTCACTTATCAGTGCCGTGATAATGTAATAGGACTTGGGCCGAGCTGTTGAGAAGATCAGAGCTGACAGATATCCCAGATTCACTGAGAAGGCCGAATGTCTGGCCGGCTCATTATCTTCATAGACACGGGGTGATGTGGAGCTGAGCGGTGGCCACCCGGCTGATGAGCTCTGTTCAGAGAGGAATACACAATAAGAGAGAGAGAGAAAAGAACAGAGGAATTAGACGAGAATGTGAAAAAGATTGTGACTTGTTTACATTGTAGTCTTTAGGAATGGGAATCATTATTTAACTTTGTATACATATATGTAGATCTGTGTATATATCCAAAATATGTGTGTGTTTATTCATGTATTTTTTATGTTGTATTTTATTTATATTATTAATTTATTTTATATATAATTTATTAAGTTATATTATATTATTAAATTTAAATGTTCCAAATTTCCACCAAAACATTTGATATCTAGATAGATAGATAGATATATACAGTGTAATGGGAAAGTTTGGGAGATTCTTCAGTTTTCCAACATCTTTGCATATTTGAACCCTTTCCAGCAGTGACTGTATGATTATGAGATCCATCTTTTCACACTGAGGACAATTGAGGGACTCAAACAGAACTATTAAAAAAGGTTCAAACATTCACTGATGCTCCAGAAGGAAACACGATGCATTAAGAGCCAGGGGGTGAAAACTTTTGAACAGGATGAAGATGTCCAAATTTTTCTTATTTTGTTGAAATATCTTTTTTTTTTTTCATTTAGTACTGCCTTTCGGAAGCAACAGAAGATACTTGCTTGTTTCCCGGAAGACAAATTAAGTACAATTTACCTTGATCTTCAAATTCGAAAAGTTTTCACCCCTTAATGAGTTATTCAGCTCTTAATGCATCGTGTTGCAAAAGATGCTGGAAAACTGAAGGATCTGAGGGACCTGGAGGATTCTAAAGAACAGTGCTCAGTTTAACTGTTCAGAACAAACAAGGGACTCATGAACAACCATCACAAAACAAAAAAGCAGTCGTAGATCATCCAGGTAACCACACACAGTATTAAGAAATTATGTTACAATGGTTGCTTTGTAGTGAGGACAACTCAACAGAAAGCAACCAATACGTGTTGTCATCACCATCTCTGGTTTTCGTTTAATAACCCTAAATCTCATCCCTTTCAGGTTTGTTCAGTGAAGGATTTCTGCACAGATCTTTTATCTGTGCTGTAGAGCTCCTAAGTACCCCTGAGATATTATTAATGTGGCTCAATTATGTATATTAGATTATTAATGCAATAACTGGATCCAGACCAATTTCAACAGATTGTACGAGGCAACACAGACTGATGGTTTTATGAATTTCCCTTGGGAACAATTTAATCGCCCTTTTTCAGGGAGGCTCAATTGGTTCCTTAAAGTGTTTTCCTCCAGAATGTAAACTGGACGAAACAAGGTCACTGTGAGCTGCTGCACCTATTTACATGCTGTCAGCGTTATCCATGTAGTCATTTGTAATTGTGCTCTTAGCTTACAAGAATTTTAATTATGTATTACTTTCTTGCTGTTATCACAAAGCTGATTAAACATAATCAAGTTTATTCAGGTAATATCACTGCTTGAAAATCCTGCTGAAGCCAAGCTCAGTGTAATAGCTGGTTTTGCATGATTTCTATATGGTCTAAGCATGTCATTTAGCAGAACTAAGCTGGTATAGATGGTTGGTATTAGCTAGAATAGCAGAAGATGCCTGGTTTTTGACCTGGTAGACTATCTTTCTAGCTGATATAGCATATATTTAATATTGTGGGGAAAATGCATTGATGTGAACAGGTGCACAAAACAAAAAGCCATAGCTTAAGAATTCAAATCATGTGTTTTGCAAGTCCAAATGAAAAATGATGGTTGATTAGCTATAATAGCAGCTGATGGACCTGTTTTTGAGAATATACAGACTACCTGTATGATTCAGTAAACAGTAAGATCTAAAAGAGACAATCTTACAAAAAACTTTTTTTCTTTTTTTGCAGAAATTGGATTTTACATTAAGACAATTAAGCATTTTTTTTTTTACTTTTTTCATAAAGTCCAAATGTGTGACGTATGATTTAATTGTAAATTGATGTGTTAATGTTGTAAAGTATTTGCTTTAATGCCTCAGTCTTTCATCTTGAATAACAGCATGTGTTCTTGTATATTTTCAGACTGCCGTGTAGAGCTCTGTGCTCTTGAAGCTGCTGTCCAGGGTCCTGAACTTCTTCAGCCCAGCTTCACTCTACTACATGCTAACAGGCAGCTCCTGACATCTAGTTCCAGCACTCTTTACATCAGCGCACAACTTTGAACCATGGAGGAGGGTTACAGAGACCGTACGGCCTTCATTAAAGGTGCTAAGGACATTGCCAAAGAGGTCAAAAAGCAAGCAGGTAAAAAGGTGGGCCGCCACATGGACAGGGTGAGCGACGAATACAGCAAACGCTCTTATACCCGCTTCGAAGAGGAAGACGATGATGACGATTACCCCGTGCAGGCCCAGGACGGCAGCTACTACCGCAGCAACAGCAGGGCCAACGACGACGAAGGGGCTCACAGCGACTCCACAGAGGGCCACGATGAGGATGATGAGATCTACGAGGGCGAGTACCAGGGCATCCCCAGAAACGACTCCGTTGAGAAGGTCGACAGACAGGTGGGTGGAGTAGGACAGTCTCAGTTGCTGAAGCCAAGCTCAGTGTAATAGCTGGTTTTGCATGATTTCTATATGGTCTAAGCATGTCATTTAGCAGAACTAAGCTGGTATAGATGGTTGGTATTAGCTAGAATAGCAGAAGATGCCTGGTTTTTGACCTGGTAGACTATCTTTCTAGCTGATATAGCATATATTTAATATTGTGGGGAAAATGCATTGATGTGAACAGGTGCACAAAACAAAAAGCCATAGCTTAAGAATTCAAATCATGTGTTTTGCAAGTCCAAATGAAAAATGATGGTTGATTAGCTATAATAGCAGCTGATGGACCTGTTTTTGAGAATATACAGACTACCTGTATGATTCAGTAAACAGTAAGATCTAAAAGAGACAATCTTACAAAAAACTTTTTTTCTTTTTTTGCAGAAATTGGATTTTACATTAAGACAATTAAGCATTTTTTTTTTTACTTTTTTCATAAAGTCCAAATGTGTGACGTATGATTTAATTGTAAATTGATGTGTTAATGTTGTAAAGTATTTGCTTTAATGCCTCAGTCTTTCATCTTGAATAACAGCATGTGTTCTTGTATATTTTCAGACTGCCGTGTAGAGCTCTGTGCTCTTGAAGCTGCTGTCCAGGGTCCTGAACTTCTTCAGCCCAGCTTCACTCTACTACATGCTAACAGGCAGCTCCTGACATCTAGTTCCAGCACTCTTTACATCAGCGCACAACTTTGAACCATGGAGGAGGGTTACAGAGACCGTACGGCCTTCATTAAAGGTGCTAAGGACATTGCCAAAGAGGTCAAAAAGCAAGCAGGTAAAAAGGTGGGCCGCCACATGGACAGGGTGAGCGACGAATACAGCAAACGCTCTTATACCCGCTTCGAAGAGGAAGACGATGATGACGATTACCCCGTGCAGGCCCAGGACGGCAGCTACTACCGCAGCAACAGCAGGGCCAACGACGACGAAGGGGCTCACAGCGACTCCACAGAGGGCCACGATGAGGATGATGAGATCTACGAGGGCGAGTACCAGGGCATCCCCAGAAACGACTCCGTTGAGAAGGTCGACAGACAGGTGGGTGGAGTAGGACAGTCTCAGTTCCGGGACATGACGCAGTATGAGGGGGAGAGGAGGAAGGACCAGGAGGAGCTGGCCCAGCAGTATGAGACCATCCTGCAGGAGTGTGGCCACGGCCGCTTCCAGTGGACCCTGTACTTTGTGCTGGGTCTGGCCCTCATGGCTGATGGCGTGGAGATCTTCGTGGTGGGCTTCGTACTGCCCAGTGCTGAGAAAGACATGTGTTTGTCTGAGCCCAACAAAGGGATGCTGGGTAAGTGGAGAACAGCTTATTAGCTTTTATCTGTGGTTTCTGTTATAAAGTGCTTTAATGCACAATCTGCCCATGCACTTTTCACCGCTATTGTATCCGGAAGTGCTTTTCTCATTCATCTTTTCCCCTTAAGGTGTTTTAAAAAATCTTTGTTAAAGAGTTACAAGTCATGAACCAAACCAACCAGTTACAAGGTGATAAAAGTGAAACGTTCATATATTCTATATTCATTACATGTAAAGTAAAACATTATAAAAGTTTTTTTGTTTTAATTTTAATGATTAGAGCTTACAGCTCATGAAAGTCAAAAATCCAGTATCTCAAAATATTAGAATATTTCCTAAGATCAATCAAAAAAAAGGATTTGCACAACAGAAAAGCTCAAGTTCTTTAAAGTATGTTAATTTATGCACTCAATACTCGGATGGGGCTCCTTTGGCACAAACTCCAGCATCAGTGAGGTGTGGCATGGAAGCGATCAGCCTGTGGACTGCTGAGGCACTATTGAGCCTTCAGCTCGTCTGTATTGTTGGATCCACTCTTTCTCATCTTTCTCTTGAAAATATCCCATAGATTCCATATGGGGTTCAGGTCAGGCGTATTGGATAGCTAATCAAACACAGTAATATCATGGTCAGCAAACCACTTGGAAGTAGTTTTGGCACTGTGGGCAGGTGACAAGTCCTGCTGGAAAAGGAAATCAGCATCTCCATAAACCTTGTTAGCAGATGAAAGCATAAAGTGCTCCAAAATCTCCTGGTACTTGTGAAGCTCTGCCAAGTGTTTGAATCGGCTTTGCTTGACAGTATTCTCAAGCTTGCGGTCATCCCTGTTTCTTGTGCACTTTTCCTACCCATTTTCTTCCTTACAGTCAACTTTGCATTTAATATGCTTTGATACAGCACTCTGTGAACAGCCACCTCTTTCAGTAATGACCTTCTGTGACTTACCCTCTTTGTGGAGGGTGTCAATGATCGTCCTCTGGACCATTGCCAAGTCAGCAGTCAGCAGGTTTCAAAGAACAAGAGATACCCGGAATTTATACTGTAGGGATGGTCATTTAATGAAACTCAAATGCAAATATTCTAATATTTTGAGATACTGGATTTTTGACTTTCATGAGCTGTAAGCTCTAATCATCAAAATTAAAACCAAAAAACTTCTGAAATGTTTTACTTTACATGTAATGAATCTAGAATATATGAAAGTTTCACTTTTGGAAACAAGTTACAAAAAAAATAAACATTTTCCACGATATTCTAATTTTTTCTAATATATATATATATTGTTGCAACCCCAGGGGTGAAACATAAAATGAAGAGAGATGGTCATGGTACCTTTTCAAGAAACCTCTTGGGGTTCTTTTTTATTGTGAGGTTAAAAGGGAATAACAGTTTGGTTTTGCCAGCTGGTAACACAAAAAGAACGCAAAAAAAACTTAAGGGCTAGGCCAGGCCAAAATAATAAACAAAAAGGAACTACCTTAACCCAAAACTAAATATCCTAACAAAATAAAGCAAAAGAAGATACAGGCACTTCCCTACCTCCTTAACTAATCCCAAAAACAGGAAAAAAACATGTTAAACATAAATGGCACCTAGCCCCTACAGCGTTCACAAGACACAAACTACTTGCTAGACAGATTTATGGTCTCTCACACTCGGAATGAGGAGAGAGAAAAACGTGAGGGAGAGAACAATAAACGTTTCAATCGTTCACTCAAAACTTCAACAAGTTCTTACAATAAATATGATAACACAGTCTCAACAACGTCCAACAAAATGAACAGCGCACATTCCATTCTCTCACGCCTCTCTCTCTGAGGATGTTGCTCTATGCTCGTCTTTTTGAAAGATGCTGGTGCTCCTCACAACCTACCACGGCGCACACTGGTGGCGGGGCGACCTGTAAGAGACAGGACAGGAGAGAAAGGGAGAAAGAAACACCAAAACAGCGGCTAAAATACAGTCTCAGGCGTAACAATATATATATATATAGAGAGAGAGAGAGAGAGATGATTATTTTTGGAAAATGTGTAGGATTGAAAAATTAAATGTATTGCAAATAAATGTAATGAAACTGGATGATAAAGGATTAGTTAACTCAAAAAATGAACAATTTTTCAACCCTGTATGATTATCTTTTTCTATGAAACACAAAATGAAGTGTTAGGCACAATGTCCAAGCTACACTTTCCTTACAATGAAATTTGCTGATGATATTTTACATGTTGATGATATTTCATGGCCCTTTTTTTTTAAAGCTTGGCAGTATTTGCATTTTTGGAAATGCAATATGGAAAACAGAACCTCAGATATTCTGCCTAAGATCTTGTTTTGTGTTGCACAGAAGATTCTGTCAGAATGGAACAAGTACATAATTTTTTGAAAACCAATAAAACCACTGATATCTTAAACCAGACTATGCTGGTTTGCTAGTCTTATCTGGTCTAAAAAAGTGCCTAAAACCCATGTAAAACCAGCCTGACCAAGTGGAAAAACCAACTAAAACCAGCAAGCCAGATTACGCTGATGTAAGTTGTTTATTTTTTCAGCAGAAATGTATCAGATCTCTGTCAGTGGTCACGGAAAAATAGCTTTCTGTAACATAAACAAAATATATCTTAAGGCCAGTTTCCACTGTCATCTTGTGCCCATTTCACCATCTGTTAGTCCATCCAGCAAGGACACACAATTCTCCATCCTGGACGAACCCGACGCAGCATTGATGCAGTTTGAGCTATAATTAACTGGCAATAGACATACTGAACAGCACAGTGTGCTTTCATGGCTTGTTCTGTCTCCTTGTGGTCTGTGATACAATATTCTAGTAGTCCTTTTGCATGGATGGAGTCCTTGAATATCATGTTACATATCCAAAAAACATTATATAATATCCACAGACATTTTGGTAGTTTTAAATACTCTGCTCATGCATGCACGCAGGTGTTGCTGCTCTGAAACCATATTAATTGTTTCTTTATGTTAGCTATTTACTAAATTATCTTTTAAGTGATTACTGGGAAATTTCTGATGTGTTTTCTTGGTCGTAAGGTTCACACCTTGGGTTATAATGTGAGCTTGTGTGCTCATGTCAGTGCTTGTTCATTGATATATTCACTCGGCGTGGGTCTCAGCTGAGCGTGTGTATGTGAGTTCCATTGGGGAGCAGGGCCCTTGGTCTCTCCCCTGTTACAAAACAGCCCTGACTCATGCAGGAGTGCCGTCTGTATCTCTGCTGGGTCCTAGTGCTGAAACGTTTCCATGCACACGCAGCTGCAGCTCTGCAGCAGAAATGCTTCAGCCTCTGTCACATGACACTCTCCAATCAAGTCCTACCGCATGGATGTGTGGGATGAAATGGCCCGCGGAGGGTTTTGTTTCTGCTCACTGCACCCAACAGTCAACCTGTGTGTTTCTCTACTGATGGCTTTAAATGCAACGAATGAACGTTTTTCGTGTGTGTAATATGAAAATAAGATGGATACAACACTATTATTATTTATGAAGGCACTGAAAGTAAATCGCCCCATTAAATGTTGTGACAGATCAGCTGTCGGAGATTTTATGGTTTAATGGATTTGTATTGAACAATGATGTATGGTTGGATGCTACAGTGGCTCACAGATAGATAGATAGATAGATAGATAGATAGATCATGGATGTGTGGGATGAAATGGCCCGCGGAGGGTTTTGTTTCTGCTCACTGCACCCAACAGTCAACCTGTGTGTTTCTCTACTGATGGCTTTAAATGCAACGAATGAACGTTTTTCGTGTGTGTAATATGAAAATAAGATGGATACAACACTATTATTATTTATGAAGGCACTGAAAGTAAATCGCCCCATTAAATGTTGTGACAGATCAGCTGTCGGAGATTTTATGGTTTAATGGATTTGTATTGAACAATGATGTATGGTTGGATGCTACAGTGGCTCACAGATAGATAGATAGATAGATAGATAGATAGATAGATAGATAGATAGAAAGACATATCGATAGACAGATGTGAGATAGAACAATAGAAGATAGATAGAAGATAGAAAGGTAGATAGATAGACAGACAGACAGACAGATAGATAGATAGATAGATAGATAGATAGATAGAAAGACAGATGTGAGATACTTTCTCTCTGTTTTTCCCTCACTTCCTCAGCCCTGGAGCCTGTGTGCTTTCCTGTCACTGTGCTGGAGAATCACAGCCTCCTCTCTCGCCCTTCCCCCTCTGCGCTCTCTCTCTCTCTGAGGAGGAAGAGGAGGCAGAGGTCAACTGTCTCCAGGCTCTTGCCCCGCCCCTCGCCTCTCCTGCATCTCTGAAACCCCTGTGACATCATGCAGGCGGCCCCGCCCACTCAACCATCCCCGAGCCTTAATTGGCTGGGTCGTGTTGCATCAGTGTAGCAGTGGTAGTGTAAAACACAGACCTTCCCTTTAAATTCAAGACACGTGGTTAACCGCGAGCGCAGCCGTGTTTATTAATGCTGTCAGGTGAGTGAGTTGTGTAAAATCACACAGCACATGTGTTCGGTGTTGTCATGTCTATTGTTCAGGTCTGGTTAGCAAATGTGCTCTGCATCATTGCCTTTGAAGGTCATAAGGTCATGAGTACAGAGTTCCACAGAATGCAAACGCTCAACACATTGTTTATGGAATATTATTGAGAATATGATCATGCTTTCACCCAGTCTATAGTATACACTAAACAAAACAATACAATTTTTTTGTATAATGTGAAGTTGTTCTTTAACAATTAAAACAGCATTTAATACAAGAAAAATATGCAAAAAATATAATTTATGTCTTGTTTTCTAGTAAAAATATTGTTTTATTGTTTATTTGAAGATTTATACATATATAGTTTTCATTTATATATATAGATAATTACAGATAGTGTGTGTGTGTGTGTATATATATATGTATATGTGTGTGTGTGTATACTGTATTTATGTATGTATGTGTGTGTATATATACACATAATTACACAATATATAACGATATATAGATAGATTTTAAGTGAATGTTATATGAAATATTTCATACACACACAAAAATATTTAATGTAATATATATTACCTTTTAAAAGATTACTAAAATGATGATTATAAATATTTTTTATTTAGATTTATTTTATGTTTATGATGTTCAGATATTTTACTGGAAAAAACTATTAAAATGTATAATCTATTATAAATGCATTCATAATGTATGTTAAATACATTATATCTTTTCATAAATTATTGTAATTAAAAACTTAAAAACGCAGGTGTTGTGCAATTCAGGGTAATGCATAATATTTCTTAAAGGTGTAACAGTAAATAGATTAATATTATAATGTATTATAAATGTGGTTACAATTCTTCATAAGATCATACAATACATTATTAGGTGCATTACAGTGCATATTTAATGCTTTAAAAACACTTCATAATGCATTATATATACAGGTTTCAAGTAAAGTGTTGTTGTTGTTGTTTTTTTTTAGTGTGAATATATATTTTTACTTTTACACTGTTTTTGGCAGTAAATGCTTTGACAGATTCGCAATTACCTTAGTGTTGTTTTGCATTACCCAATCTTTTATCCCATCAAATTCAACCCAGACTGCAAACACAACTTTCTACTGCTAATAGGAGAGCAGTCTTGACGTATTTAAATCCCACCGTCCCGTTTTAGTGCTGCTCCCCTCTGCTAATGCACCTCAGGAGGTGCTGAGAGCCGCGGGCATGTCCTGTGCAGGGTTTGTGCAGTGTAAGCCGATGGGCCCTGGAGAGGAGGGGTTGAGATAACAGACCCCTGTGCTGCATTGCAGTGATGCCTATCAAGGCTCATCATCACGGCTGTCTGCCATAGCGGCCCATTATGAGGCCAAGGTGAGAGAAAAGTAGTGCTGACAGCTGCCTCACAAAGTCAACTTTAATGCTACTTCAACATTTGCAGCACCATCTCAAACACCTGCAGATCCTGCAGAAACACCAGACACCAGCACAGATGCTCATCAGAGTATAGCTGTTGGTTCTGATGGTGAAACGAAGAGAAATGTTTATAAATGCAATTCATTCAATACCGAAATGTATTACTAAATGTAGTCCAATATAGTTAAAAATCTGTCTTATCCACTGATCTATATTTAATGATAATGAAATATTCTCTATTATAGATCAGTGGTCTTACCCAATATGTGTGTGCAGTTTATATATTTAATAATCATAACATTTTAAGAGGTGATTTATTTTAATGCCATAGGTCTTGCTGAAACATAATATGATGAATATGTAGAATATGAATGCAAGAAAATATTTTGTTTTTCACATTTAAAATATATAATTCATCTGTTCCTTCTAATGCCAAAATATATTAGAAAATATGCTTTAAGGTATA
>NW_015540875.1:2893322-2894160 GCF_001515605.1 Sinocyclocheilus anshuiensis | reverse complement strand
ATATATATAATTGAATAATATTTTATATATAATTGAATATAATATTTAATATTATATTATAATTTAATGAGCCAATTTACTTTTAGTGCCATGATATATTTGGCCAAAATACATATAGGATATATGTACACAAGAAAATATACTTTTCAAATTTAAAATATATTTTGACTATTCATATGCCAAAAATGCCAAGAAAATACATTTTCTGCCTTTTGGGTGAATGCAAAATGTATATTTTTAAATATATTTTGGGCTATTTATGTTAGGGTTATGTTTAGTTTTTGTTCTGGTTTTCATTGTGTTTTCAGTTAACCTGTTCCCCTGTAACCTTAGTTTTACTTAGTCTCCTAATTGTCATTTTGTTCACCTGTGTTTGATTAATTAATTCATCAGTTCCTTTGTTTGTTCCCCTACAAATACCCTCAGTTTTCCCTTAGTCGGTGTCCGTTCTTGTTTATGTTAAGTTGGCTAGTGTCCCTTTTACAGTTGTATTTACCTTATCAAAGAACTTTTCTTTGATCTTCATTGCAACGTCTCCTTCATACTACCAGAGCGTAACAATTTATAGGACAAAATGGATACAAAATGTATCACTAGTATCGATTATATATATATATATAGGGATCCAGTGGGGGCGGCAGTCATATTTCAGGGTGACCGTGCCACTCTTTATCACAACTCTGCTAAAAGTGCCAGTACGTGCGCTCATTGGCACCCCTTCTATGCCTAGAAACGGCCCTGGACACACACACATAATATAATATAGACTTAATATATAATATAATATATACATAACATCTATATTAGTGATATACCTCTGTCCAATTTATGTATATAT
>NW_015540875.1:2861170-2893190 GCF_001515605.1 Sinocyclocheilus anshuiensis | reverse complement strand
TATATATATATTTATATTTATTTCTGAAAATATTATGGAGTGATTTGAAACTCCTATGCAAGTTACATAAGGAGTAGCATATTTATGTTATTGTAAATATAGAGATTTCCATTTCAGTTAGGATGTTGCCTATACAGACTGCAGACAGTAAGACAGACAGCTCACTAGGTTTTGGAACAGAGCCATTGTGTTTTCAGATGCTGGTGTGCTTAACTAGCTTAGCTAACAAGACCCAAGGTGTAAAACGATGTTAATCAGAGGTGAAAGAGCAACATCTGAGGAATATCATTTTCCTAGGGTCATTTATATTGTATCCATGGATGAGTCCCTGCTTCCTGATTGCCATGGCAGCACATCTATGCCAGCGGTGCCAGCAGTCTGCTGTGGTGCTGCCGGGTGACGTCTGTCTGTGTTCACACCCGCAGTCACATGACCAGCTGGTGCTGGAGCTGTGAAAGAGCCGTCAGTGTGAATTCACCAAATCCTCGCACACAGACAAAAGACAAAATGAAATTGAGCTCTCAGGCACAAAACAATGAAAATATTCCCTTCTATAAAAGAAGCACAACTTTGACATTTTAATCGTATTTTGGCTCCAGTTCCAGAAATGTCATTTTACCCAGCATACTGCTCTATCGGTCACTTTGATTTACTGTCTGTATGGAGTATCCTGATTGGGACAGGACGCTGGTATAGTTATTGATCTGCCTGTCTCTCTGTGTCTTTCTCTCGCAGGTCTAATTGTGTATCTGGGTATGATGGTGGGTGCCTTTGTGTGGGGAGGTCTGGCTGACAGAATCGGCCGCAGACAGACTCTTCTTATCTCTCTCTCCATCAACAGTGTCTTTGCTTTCTTCTCCTCCTTTGTCCAAGGATACAGCTCTTTCCTGTTCTGTCGTCTGCTCTCCGGTGTGGGGTAAATGCACAGTTCACAACACCTACAGACTCTTTTACATTTATTATATATAAAGGAAAAAGAAAACAATTCCCGCACACTGTCAATTAGTGCAAAAGTATCAAAAAGGTTTAATAACAACGTTTCGGTCGCATGACCTTCATCAGGTATCTTCGTAGGAAGATCAGGAAGATACCTAATGAAGGTCATGCAAGTATGTGTGTGTGTGCATATATATATATATATATATATATATATAGTTTACTTTTTGCCCATTTTGAATTAGCATTTTTTATATTTTCAGTTGTCATTTTCATTTTAGTTAGTGATTTTATGTGCTTTTGTCATTTTTATAAATTTTAGTTTTTTTAAGTTTCTGTACATGTAACTTTAATGTATTATAAGCATTAGTTTTATTAATAGTTTTATTTGTATTTTTAGTAATACTAATACTTTTGCTTATTTTATTTGACTTCTGTTAGCTGTGAAGTCGCAGCATTTCTATTTATCTTTTAAATATTTTCATCTATTATTTCTTTTTTATTTTATTTCAACTTTATTTCAATTAACAAAAGATTTTAAATAGTTCTAGTTTTTTTTTTGTTACCAATACAAATTATGATACACTCCAATAAAATATATTTGGAAGTTGTAAATTAAAATGAATGGATTAATAGAGTGTGTTTTACAAGCAAATACTTAATCAGTCTTTTTACTTAAAAATGCCATGTTGAATTCAATGTGTTACTTGCCATTTCTTTGTCATTTTTGCTGAAATTTACTACAAACTTGAATTTGAAAATTGTTTCATTATTATTAAATCCTACAGAAGTAAATTGTACACCAATTGTTTTCAGCATATATTATAAACCTATTATGAAATATGGTGGAAGGACAGATTTTCTGAATGTATATAATTTATTGAAATATTATATTTAATGAATTAAATCAAATTTCTATAGGTTAATACACATATGATCTAATGATTCTGGAAATACCCAGAATTTTCACGGTAATTGGTTATAATGTAAAAAATAAAATAGTAATAAAAACAGCAGTTACCTTATTTTCAATTTCATTCCATTTTAATTCTACTTCCTGGTATTTTTACTAGCTCAATTCAAATTCGAAAAATTATAATGGTGCACAAAATTTTACACTGTTATGTTTAATTTTAAATGAGATATTCTATTTTTTTTTTAAATGACGCACAATATCCTAATAATGGAGTCCCGCTCTGTTTTGTGCTGTAGGATCGGTGGCTCTATTCCCATCGTGTTCTCATATTACTCTGAGTTTCTGGCTCAAGAGAAGCGTGGTGAGCACTTGAGCTGGCTCTGCATGTTCTGGATGATTGGGGGCATCTACGCTGCTGCCATGGCCTGGGCCATCATTCCCCACTATGGTACCCATCACGCTCACATTGTTTGGGTGGTGTTCTGTAGCTTAATGGTTAATTGATCTCAGCTGGTAGCTGAAAGGTTGTAGCTCCATTAACTATCACCACTGTGCCCTTGAGCAGGACACTTAACCTCAGCTTACTCCAGAGGGGACTGAACCGCTAACTTAAGATGCAGATGTCACTGAAAGTAATTCCACCAATTATCGTGTCATGTGATGATCAATAAAGGATTTAGGGACAATGTTAAAAGTGGTTATAAATCTCATCAGCTTATCTTCAAAAGTATAACATGATTTTAAAAGCCTACTTGCCATGAATACCAGCAATGTCAGTCACTTGATTTTTTTGCCATAATCCTAAAACATTGTCCAAACAAGCTTGCGCACAAACTGTTCCAGGTGTGGCTTGGGTGATGACTGTTAATTATGTTATATGTGAATATTAATTATGCACTAAAGTTATAATTCAATGTAAAAAGTGGTAACCTGTAATTGTTATATTAAAGAGCTATTTCTACTATACCCAATCTTACCCTTAAATGTAGTTTTGTTGATGTATCCTAAAATACTCAGGTTGATTCAGTAATGTTAAATAACATTTTTTTTGTTTGAATAAAATCAATTAATTTAACAAAATTAATTTTACCACATGAAAAACATTTTTAGCTCACCATTTCTTTCAGTGTGGTTTCTCTGTCCCTGAAAGACTGTCTATATAATTTATTAGTTGTAAATTAAGTGGTATTTTTTAGCATTCACTCTTTAAAAAGTTTACAGTCAAAAAATGGAAACATTTTGATATCATTAATTATTTTGGATATTTTATGACTTTGTAAATGTTCATTTAGTGCAGGGTCAGAAATTAACAAGGGCTTGGGGCCCTTGTAAAATGCAACCAAAATCACAAAAATATCACCCAAATGCAAGATGCTGGGGCAAAAAAAGCGGGGGCACAATTAAACAATATCGATTATGATTGGAATCATAACTGATTTTGCTGAAATGTGAAAATGCATGAAAGGACATTACATTTAGTTCCTGTTTTTTATATGTATGTACTTTTGAGGCTATGTAAAATTGCATTCATCTCATAGCATATTTACAAACAAAATAAGATGCAGCTTCTGTGCCACCTTTGACTTTTTTAGATGTTAATACGATTTTGTTGGTTACAGTCTATAGTATTCTGATTATAGTATTCTAAATTGATTGGATTAATTGAATAAATACAAGAATACAATACAAAGGTAAAAAAATGCCCTCGACATCCATTCCAGTGGGGAATGTTGCCCCTTAATGGAAAAGTTTGTTTCTGAGCCTGATTCATTGCAACTAGTAATATATGCCCTTTCCCTTTAACCAGGCTGGAGTTTCCAGATGGGCTCAGCCTACCAGTTTCACAGCTGGCGAGTGTTTGTGCTGGTGTGTGCGTTCCCGGCCGTCACCGCTATCGCTGCGCTGACCACCATGCCAGAGAGCCCACGCTTCTTACTGGAGGTTAGTGACGTCCCACATCCCGGCTTGGATCTGTTTTTTGGTTCATGCTGTAGGTAGAAGTGCAGAATAAGTTCCTAAATGAAAGATGACTTTGCTGCAATGTGTGTGTTTTAACAGAACGGAAAACATGATGAAGCTTGGATGATTCTGAAGCAGGTCCATGACACCAACATGAGGGCCAAGGGCTACCCGGAGAGGGTTTTCTCTGTGAGTACTGCTAGATTCACCATCAGAAAGAACAATAACATTAGAACGGAAGTGATCTGTGGAAATGTTCATTCCTCAGTATGAATTAGAAATGAATTATGCAGCCACGCTAATGGGTTTCCATTTATCTGGCCGAACTGGAGTTAAATTGGCTTTAATGCACATTTAATGAAGGTCAATAAAGTTTTTATTTTTTTATTTTGGGAACTTAAACAACATTCTGTAAGTATTATGGACCCTTTTAAAGTCTGCAACGATTAGCATTGTAAATCTTAATCTTGTTAATTAGACACGGCTCACCTCTCATTGCCAAGTTCTGTAGTTAAAATAGGCTATTCCTACCAATTAGCCACACAAAACTGAGAATATCAGTGAAGTATGAAGGCACGTTTTGAAGCATGCTGTGAAATCCTCAGGTCACCACTATTAAGACGGTGAAACAGATGGATGAGCTGGTTGACATGGGTGGAGAGGCCACAGCCTGGCATCAGCGCTGGAGGATCAAGCTGACCAACCTCTTCCATCAGGTAGAGTACGATAACACCGCAAAAATCACTCAAACAACAATTACCAAATGAAATTTTAATTTCAAATGATCTATAGAGGACATATTCTATTATTTTGCACATTTCATTTTATATCAGTCAAAGTTTCTTGCACCAAAAAGTCATCGTTTCATTGAACACTACTGCTCAAAAGTTTGGGGTCAGGAAGTTTTTTTTTTCATTCAGCAAGCATGCATTAAATTGATAAAAAGTGACAGAAATACATTTATAATGTTACAAAAGATTTATATTTAAATACTGTTCTTTTGAAAATTCTATTCACCAAAGAATCCTGAAAAAAATGTATCACGTTTTCCACAAAAATATTAAGCAGCACCAGGGCTAAAACTATTAGAAACAATTTTGTTAACCTCAAAACAAAATAAAAAATAATTAATAATAAAATATTAAATGAAGAAATACATAATAGCTCTTCTTGGCAACTAACTAAAATAATTTTATGTTGAAGCTCTAAAATGACTAACTGGAAATAAATAAAAGTTGAAACTGAACTAAAACTGAAATAAAAAAAATATATCTAAATAATATTTAAAAAGAACAAAAACGAATGAATATGACAAAAGAGCAAAACTAACTCAAATTAAAATAAAAACTGAAAATATAAAAATTATATAATAATAATAATAAAATAACTCTAAGCAGCACAACTGTTTTCAACATTTATAATAATACAAAATATTGGTTACACTTTATTTTTAAGGCGTCCTTGTTACAGCGTAATTATACATTTAAATACTGAGTCATATTAATTTTAATAACTACATATACTTACTATATGGTTAGGGTTAGGATTAGGGTTTGGTTTAGGGTTACTTGCATGTAATTACACATAATTTATTGTTATTATAATAGTAAGTACATGTAACGTGTGTAACAAAGACACCTTAAAATAAAGTGTTACTGAAATATATCTTAAGAAACAAATCAGCATATTAGAATAATCAAGTGACACATGTGACAGGATTACTGTATTTTTTATCAAATAAATGCAGCTTTGGTGACCTCCTTCAAAAACATTAAAAAATCTTGTTCAACCCCAAACTTTTAAACAGCATTTTATATACAGTATGAAAATGATTGTTATTATAATTGGCTAGGCTCTTTGCATGAAATAAATAATAATGCCCTCACCAATTTGCTGAGGACTGAATAGGCATTGATATGTAAATGCGGGTGGTCATATGTTAACATGCTTACGTTTTAGTGAATTTGTAACTATGGCGATTCTGATTGACACATATTTGCAGCTTAGTTTCCATAAGTTACAAAGACTAAAGTCTCTATAGTACATTGGACTCAAATAAAATGCTGCTTTATTTTGGGTTTCCAGGTGTGGAGCAACTTCCTGACAGTGTTTAATCCAGAGTACCGGAGGATCACCTACATGATGATGGCCGTGTGGTTTTCCATGTCCTTCAGGTAACCTACCCTGAACCACATGCATTTTCCAACCCATCCTATGAATGCATCTCTGCATCGTTTCATGTCTTGTTGCTCTCTGTCTCCAGCTACTATGGGCTGACTGTTTGGTTCCCTGACATGATCAAATACCTGCAGAAACAAGAGTACTCCTCTCGCACAAAGGTCTTCATCAAAGAGAAAGTAGAGCATGTGACCTTTAACTTCACCTTGGAGAACCAGATCCACCGAAATGGAGAGTACTTCAACAACAAGTAAGCGCTGCTCACAGGCAGTATGCCAGACATATTTCAGCAAATAGGCCTGGCCTTTCTATGAAAGGTGAATTGTGTTGTGACATTTGCTTGTTTAAAGGTATATTCCAGATTAAATGCAATTTAAGTGTGAGAGAATGACACAACAACCTTATCTTTTGAGCATGCTGTATCTTTTGTTTTTCTTTCATTTATGGCAGAAATCTAAGGCAGCATCATATGCAGTATTTATTAATATTTGAAATTAGCTTTAAATTGGCTTCTAAACTCTGGGACAATCCCAGAGTGTGTTGTTAAAAATCATGCGAATGCAGACGAGTTGAGAGAAATACATTTCACATAGGTGGCTGCCTGTAGACCGTAAGGCAGCTCACTAGAGTTTGTAACAGAGCAACTGTTCCTCAGAAGCTTTCATGTGAAGCCTGTGATAGTGTGATCACCCTCCAGCCCCTCTATGAAACCATTAATCAGTCAGTGTCCTACAGTTTTATTCAAATAATGTGTCCCAATTATGAGCAGCTGTTCCACTTCAACTAGATAAAGTCTTTCCCACAAATCTAGTTTATGTTCAGCTAATCAGGAATGTGGTTTTATATACAAGCTCATCTCTTATCAGCTAACGCTTTTAGTATGTAGTCACAATGCCGTTTTAATTTCATGACCTTCAATAAAGTCTAAATACAAATTTGTCTCAACATGCACAACATATCCAATATGAATGATACAAAATCACAGAGACCAGATGAAGACTTTTACTTTTACTAGACTTTTATTTATTCTTATTGCCTGTCAGTAATTATCTTAACGATTTATATTTGTATTTTTCTTACAGTATTATAGGAGAAACATTTAAAAATGTATACTGTATATTTTTTCAATACATTTCTGTTTATTATTTGCATTGTACTGTATTATTTCTCTGTTGTAGTTTGTTTTATTGTTTTGGTTTTATGTATAATATTTCATGTTTACCACAGGACAATCAAAACGTGTGTTTTTGGCGATTGCATTATCCGTTATCCATTTGTATTTGGGCCACTTTGTAGAAACTAAAGGAATTCTGAATACCTCTAAGGCAGCAATACAAATTTCTTAGTGAATCTTTTCACTTTGGCTTTAAAGGTTCTTGAATCTGAAGATGAAGTCGATGGTATTTGAAGACTCCCTGTTTGAGGAATGCTACTTTGAGGATATCACGTCAAGCAACACCTTCTTCAAAAACTGCACCTTCATCTCCACCCTCTTCTACAACACAGGTGAGAAGACCACAGGTTTCACCATTCTGGGTATAAAAAAAAAATATAGCATTGGCATTCAACAGCATTCAGACGTATAAAATATTTGAATTCCAGCCGTAGTCGTTCAAAGCTTTGATCTTTATAAGAAGACACTCGTATGACATGTTTTTCTTCGGTTAAAATGGCTCCTGTTTCTAGAGCTATTGAATGCACTGAAAATGTTTCAGGTATCCTAGCAACACCAGCTCAGATTCTTCCTCTGCCTGTCTGTGAAGGAATGACAATCTGCTTTTCCTGATTCAGTCGTGCTGTGCGTTTATGATTGTTTCCCTGGGCTGGGTATCGAGTTTGATACTTTAGGCACTGAATTGCCTCGATACCATCGAGTATCAAAAAACGTCTCGTCGTTCCGTACCAAATTTCGATACCTAAGGGGTTAATCTCATCAGTGTCAGTGAGCCAATAAGCCTGCAGCACTTGCCGGTGTGTTCAACTAGAAGCGGCGCGGCGCAGATCGATCAGTGTTTGACATCCGAGAGAGCAATTCGAAAGCGCGCAGGGCAGTCTGCTCTCTATAGCTCTCGTGGTACTGCAATACACTGATCGGTCTGCACAGTCAGTCCGCGTCAAGTCGAACACATCTACTAGTTTACACCGGTTACACTCAGAGATGTGGCGCACACGTGAGGCTGTAGTGTGAATGCATCCCAGCCACATTTACACTGGTGCGTTTTTGTTTTAAAATGAAAACGATCCTTGTCGTACTGGCGTTTCCACTGCGTTTTAAGCCGGCTTTCCACATAGACTGTAAAAAAAGATGGACGACGTGTCTCCTATTCCTATTGAAAAGTGAAGCTAAAGCATCTCAGTATGGCTGCTGCCATCCACTATATCTGACAAACGACAAGCGGGTCGTGACAGACCGGAAGCCATTAATTTCCAATGGAGAGTGCGGGAGCTGCGTGGAGTTCCAATCATATGCAGATGTCCGTTTATTCATACTACACGACCGAAAGCACGTGTTATGTGAACATTCATGCACACTGTAGCATCATGCTACATAAGACAATAAATAAGATTTATATTCCGCATTCAAAACTCACTTTAAACCACCATCGAGTGTTTGTAATAACTTTCGATTGCCGTCTAATGTGTGTTTTGGCCATGTAATGTTGCTGAAATTAAATATGTTATTACCTCTGAGTCAGAGCAGTGATCATGGAAGAGAGAACACAGGCAGACAGCGCTGGAAGCTGCTAATGCTCATCAGTAAATCAGTGGAAAATGAATAGAAATGATGATTCTGTCTGAGCTATGAGTTTTAAATAACAGATGTACAAAATCTGAAGACTATTTGAGCTTTATTAAAACTATTTGCACTGATTTATTGTGTTGGTTACATTTTGTTCCTTTGTGCAGTGGCTCAGGAGATGAGTCTTTGAGTTTGTATAAACATCAACAAGCTGAAAAATAAAGCCAAAGTTTTTTTTTTTTTAAGATAACGTAATGTTGTTAAAAGCATCATGCTACATAAGACAATAAATAAGATTTATATTCCGCATTCAAAACTCACTTTAAACCACCATCGAGTGTTTGTAATAACTTTCGATTGCCGTCTAATGTGTGTTTTGGCCATGTAATGTTGCTGAAATTAAATATGTTATTACCTCTGAGTCAGAGCAGTGATCATGGAAGAGAGAACACAGGCAGACAGCGCTGGAAGCTGCTAATGCTCATCAGTAAATCAGTGGAAAATGAATAGAAATGATGATTCTGTCTGAGCTATGAGTTTTAAATAACAGATGTACAAAATCTGAAGACTATTTGAGCTTTATTAAAACTATTTGCACTGATTTATTGTGTTGGTTACATTTTGTTCCTTTGTGCAGTGGCTCAGGAGATGAGTCTTTGAGTTTGTATAAACATCAACAAGCTGAAAAATAAAGCCAAAGTTTTTTTTTTTTTAAGATAACGTAATGTTGTTAAAATTGATTTCATAAAATTGGTATCGAAAAAAGTATCATTCAGGAACTGATATCGAAGTCAAGGTATCGGTATCGTATCGGAAATTTTTGAACGATACCCAGCCCTACCTTGAGCAGCTTGAAAATAAATGATGAGGCTAAGAAACAAAGACTCTGTTCCAAAACCTAGTACACTGCCTACCTAGACAGCATTTTAATGTTTACATGAATGCATTTGCAGATGCTTTTATCATAATTTATTTTGTCATAATTTACTCATCCTCAAGTCATTCCAAACCTGTATGCATTTCTTTCTTCTTTAAAACCCAAAAGAAGATATTGGTAACCAAACCTTTCCATCTTATTTTTTGTCTACACTATAGAAGTCAACAGGACCCAAAACCGTTTGGTTACCAACATTCTTCAATATATCTTCTTTTGTGTTCCTGAATTTTCTTTTTTTTTTTTTTTGGTGTATGCCTGCATGCATGTATCCCCTGCCATGCATTACAAGGCATGCAAAATGCTGTTTTTCAAAAGGTTAAGTGAATAAATTAATCCAGGATGGCAATGACTATAGTATCCATATCCTGTGTGAATAACCATTTGAAGGCAGTAGACAGCTTACAAGGTTTTAGTATGGAGGCAAATGTCAAAAATTCAGTTGGTTTCTGTCCTCTGCGTCTTGAAGTAGCTCAATGTATTAGACCACATGCATAAAGATGTTTATTTATTCTAGGGTGACCATACGTCCTCTTTTTCCCAGACAAGTCTTGGCTATGATTTCTAAGATATCCAGGTTTTGGCTTTGCTTTGCTATTGTTTTCATACTTGCTGAAGGTAATGACTGAAAAGTAGTTTGACCAGTAGCGTGCAGACATTGTACATAATCGACCAATCGTAGGATGCAATAAGGTGGGATCTACAGAGAATGGTCAAAGCAATGCAAAGAGACTTACATATAATGTTTGAGGACTGTAGAGAGCTTGTAGGAGAACAAAGCCAAAACTTGGCAATTTGGAAATTTGACCTAGAAACGCCTGCATACTTAAATTGGTGTACTGGAAGAATCGCTGCTGCATTGGTTAACAAGAGCTCTCATCTGTTTCTAGACTTGTTCAAGTACCGGCTGATCAACAGCAAACTCATCAACAGCACTTTTCTGCATAACAAAGAAGGCTGTATGCTGGATTTCAGCGATGAGAACAATGCGTACATGATCTATTTCGTCAGCTTCCTCGGCACACTTGCTGTCCTGCCCGGGAACATCGTGTCTGCCCTGCTCATGGACAAGATCGGACGTCTAAGAATGCTGGGTAAGAAAAACAAGTTGCATCAGTGCTAAATAGTTTTTGGAGCTCCGAATAATATGAATTATTTAAAAAAAATAATAAACATTTGTTCTCACTCTTGTCATCTGGTGCAGCGGGTTCCAGTGTGATTTCCTGCGTCAGCTGCTTCTTCCTGTCATTTGGAAACAGTGAATCTGCTATGATTGCCTTGCTCTGTCTGTTTGGGGGCATCAGCATTGCGTCGTGGAATGCCCTGGATGTGCTAACAGTGGAGCTGTACCCCTCGGACAAGAGGTGGGTCAAGCTCGTATTTCTGTGATTATTGTGCATCTGTCACAATTGTCCTCTTTTCTCTCTGCGTGTGTATTTAACAGTGATCTCAATACATATTTGGGCACTTACGCCACATTTTACAACGTATATTTGTAAAGGAATTGAATAAAAGCAAGATTCTCTTCTCCTTTAATGAAAATGTTTTCATACTGTGTGAAATGATTCGAAAGATTAATAGATCAAATGTATGTCAGTAATTCTGTGCTGCATTGCCACTGCAGTGCAGATCAAATACATCATAATTTAGGGCATATCTAAAAATTCTCAGTCAAAATGAATGAAGTCTCAGCAGTTCTGCCACAAAGTGCTATGCATTATTTCTAAGAAAATATGTTGACAGTGCCTGCTTAACAAAATGGGCTCTTTAGCACCCCTAAGAGTTCAGAAACGATTTCAGAAACGTTTTGGAGACATTTACAATATTATAAAAGATCCCAAATAACTTTCTATTTAGCGAAGAATCCTGAAAAAATTTATCCGCTTCCACAAAAATATGAAGCAGAACAACTGTTTTCAACATTCGTAATTATACCAAATGTTTCTTCAGAATATTACACTTTTTTGTTGTTGTGTGCAGTCAGTGATGCCATAGAAGAACCATTTTGAGTTCCACAAAGAACCTTTTAGTGAACAGTTCTTATAAGAATCATGTTTTTCTTAGTCTGAAGAACCTTTTTTCTGCTATAAAGAAGCTCTTCTGCAATGAAAAGGTTCCATGGTTGTTAAAGCTTTTTTTGTGGAACCATCAGTGGCCAATAAAGAACCTTTAATTTAAAAAAGTGTAGAATGATTTCTGAAGGATCATGTGAAAAGCTGAAAAGTTATCTTTGCATCACAGGAATAAATTACATTTTAAAATAGGAAAAAAAGTTATTTTAAATTGTAATGATATTTCACAATATTACTGTTTTTAGAGCAAATAAAAGGAGCCTTGGTGAGCATAAGAGACTTCTTTGAAAAAGAAGGACGAATTTCTTTATAAACAGATCTGATTTATGAAATTTTAAATATTTTTCTTCTTTTCCACAGGACTACAGCCTTCGGCTTTCTAAACGCCCTCTGTAAGTTAGCTGCAGTTCTGGGCATCAGCATCTTCCAGTCGTTTGTGGGCATCACTAAAGCAGTGCCCATCCTCTTTGCATCAGCAGCTTTGGC
Organism: Sinocyclocheilus anshuiensis; assembly: GCF_001515605.1. NCBI lineage: Eukaryota > Metazoa > Chordata > Actinopteri > Cypriniformes > Cyprinidae > Sinocyclocheilus > Sinocyclocheilus anshuiensis. Next base: position 2,880,969 of record NW_015540875.1, on the reverse strand, counting down.
AGTCGGAAGCTTCTTGGCTCTCAAGCTTCCTGAGACTCGCGGTCAGGCGCTTCAATAGTGCAGCGTTCCAGCATGCAGGTGGCGGCGTTTGAGTTTGACCCTGTCCTTGAGTGAGCAATGCTGGAAGCAGCCCACACAAATCCAACATTTACAGATATCTTCATTCCTCCAATATGTGCAATCGTATTATTATTTCATTCAATTGAATTTGATTTAATTCAGATCTACATTTATAGACATGTTCCCTGCTGATGTCTCACTGTCTCACAGGAATATTGGAAACCCTATGTGTGTGTGTGTGTGTGTGTGTGTGTGTGTGTGGAAAAACTGCCATGTTAAACGCATTCCAGCTTTACGTTATGAAATGAATGTGAAATTTAACATGTTAATTTTGACTTTCCCTTTAATCTTCATCCGAGCCATCACGTGATTTGAAAACCATCACTGAGGACCCGTGAAATCAGTAGGTAGATATATTTGAATGGACAGTGTTGATCAAGTGGTGCTGGTGATGGTTATTGTTGTTGCTTTACCCTAGTCCGTTGTGTCCCAACAACATAAAAAGTGTGTGATGCCGCAATTGTCTGCAATATCGGCTCAAGCACTCCTCTTTTTTTTAGATGTTTTAATGCATTAACACTGACGTCACATTACTATAGACAGTGGTTCACTCATTTTTGGCTTTCGGAATTCAAATTCGGTTGTTCTTTCAAAACGTCTGATTATTGACGGTGTTGTGCATGCAATGAAGCGTGTCGATTCATAACAATATGCTTGAAGATAGTGAACATAACTGAGGAAAGTGCTCTGTATTACGCTACTCTACCTATGATTCTTTGGACATGATGTAAAATATGAGATAAGTGACATGATGGGTTGTCATTTGTATGGTTTAGTATGCCATTATTCATACTTTGCATTGTTTTATGCTACTATCATACTTTGTCCCAGAGTTTGTGTTCCTATTGAGATCCACAGAGCAGTTTTAGTTGCGTCGCTTTCGAATGTGTGCCAACATTGAGACAAACGTTACATTCGCCCCGTTTTCAAAAAAAAATCCATTAAGAAAAAACTAAAGGAAAAAAATGAACAAATGAAGCACAATGTGATTTGATTAAACTGTCAAAAACAATAGTTTTATTTTGATGATTATGTAAATTATGTATTGAATATAAATATATAAAAATTAGCTGTAATTCAAGTCTGTCTGTTTGAACACTCAAACTATTATTAAATATACCAACATATATATAAGAAAAGATATTTACATGTTCAAATGTTGAACTAGTATCAACATATGTCTTAGATTCCATTTGATGTATGTATATACAGTTTATCTGTTCATTAAGGGATTTCTTTTTTTTATCAAAGCAAATATATAAAAAAATGACTGAACAAGTCAGTACACTGATTTGCAGCACACACAATCACCCTCCTTCACGTTTTCTCTTGTGTTCTTGTAAAGAAACAGAGGTATCCGTCTGTGTGTGGGTGTGTGTGTAAGTATGGAAGTATGTGTGCTTGCATGTGAAATGTTGAGTGTTCTCTGAATATTTGTATTTATTTATATATAGTATTTTTTACTTTGAGTATCTGTAGAAACAGATGTAGTGCCACATGCAGGGTGAATTTTTTGCTGTATCGTTGTTGACCTGATGTTCAATTCTTTGGTGACTTGGTAGCAGTGACTGAATATAGCATGAAAAAGAAGCGAAAGTCAAAACCCAATGGATTTTAAAAAGAAAGCAACATTTGATAGGAAGCAAAAACCTAGGATATATCCCATTAGGACAAGCAACTTGTCCAATTCTGCTACATTTTACCAAGCACAATTAATACTAGTTCCATGGAGAATCATGGAAAACTGGTTAAATAACCAGATAATGACGCAAAAAATATATATATTTCAGCCCTGTTGCTCGTAAACACAACCAGCGCTTACATGAAAACCGTTTTTGGTGTCATTCTCAACGTTCTTTACTGCCATTTTGTAGGATAGTAGCCATATTATGTGCTCAGAGTAGACACACAATACAACCAACCATTTTTAGATTTAAAAATACTTCAACCAAACTATTAATTTTAGGCACAAATGTAACTTTCAAGCTCTTGAAATGTTTCTAACAGCCTTACAGCCTATTTCAATTGGAGAAAGCGGCATTGCGCAGTGCCACGCGTCACATAGTAAAAAAATTCTAGAAACTGCCATCCCTGCTGTGACCGTCGGTCACCAGTAGTGTCACAGATACTGTAGTGACAATCTTTATGTGTGCCATGTGTGACCGTGCGCATCTTTAATTGCCAAATATTTTCTACTTCCTCGGTTTGTACTGGCAGATCTCACATCAAGGCACAGACAAAAATGTCATTTGTAATACATCAACGTTCTAGCAGGGTGTGGCGAACCAAACAGAAAAACAATATGAAAAACAACGTTTTGAGGCTATAGACCAGGGGTGGCGAACTCCAGTCCTGGAGAGCCGCAGTCCTGCAGAGCTCAGCTCCAACCCTAATTAAAACTCACCTGCCTGTAGCTTCCTAGTAACCCTTCAGGCCTTGATTAGCTTGTTCAGGTGTGTTTGATTAAGGTTGAAGCAAAACTCTGCAGGGCTGCGTCTCTCCAGGACCGACGTTCGCCACCCCTGCTATAGACATATCTCTCAATCAGGTGTTTTACTCCGATGGGACGCACTTCATGCTCTTGCAAACGTTTAAAACGAGCCGAAAGCTGGTTACAATTTAGAGAAGGCTTGAAAACGATAACTATTAAAGATTTGGTTGGTCAGTAAACTAGATAATTGTTTGTACGCACAACCAGTCATCTGTTATATATATTGAACTTCTTTGATGTCACTTTCAAAATGGCCCATCGAAAACATTTCCAAACAGTCCTGCAGTTTGTAACCCTTCACATCTCCAACGTGTAGCTGTTGTTCCCTAGTAACGAGTATGTCATAATTGCTGTTGTATGCTGTGAATTACAGTAACTAATCTCAGTGAAGCTATGACTTATCTGTGTACAAGCAGTCCTGGATTTGGTCCTCACTTAAGATTGTGTACTGGTCGTAAGACTTTTGGGTTTTGTTACAGGGTCTTTTGTATTTCTAAACGCGTTCACTTAGCAACAATCAATCTTGTGTGCAAAAAGAAATCAAAGCAATAAGTGGTAAACATGTTCGCTCTGCCCCCAAACTATTGGGCAAGAAAGCACACTAAAATATCCGCTGGCCATATTTGATGAAACAGCAGCTGAAAGAAAACAACAGGCCAACATCCATGTACTCTGCAAATATACCGTAGGTCTTCTGATGCTTTTGTCAGTTTCAATGTATTGCCATAATTTAAATGTGACAGAGAGTTTATCACCTTATCATTGTACTGTGCTGTAGAGATTGTAGATGTTTATATGTAAATGAATAAATATGTGGAATAATAAAACAAAAAAAGATAAAAATGTTGAACATGAGAAATAGAGTACTATTGTATGTTGTTCATTTTGTGATTTGTTTTTTGTACATGAGAATGGAAATGTTGACATTATCGCTGAATATAGAGACTATTCCATCCTTACCAAAATGGTTCTGTACTACAGTTTGTGAGAGATTTACTTTGCGTTTTTTTGACTCGTATTCTGGGGATCGGACTGCGCTTGTGCATTTCAAACTGTCCCTCAATGGATTTAAAACATACATACAAATAATAAACAAATGGTATAATGCTTGAATAGATTATTGCAGTTCTTCACGCACGCACCACTCAGACAAACTTATACTCAAGAAAATTCTGTCATTGTTTGCTCACCATCATGGTTCCATGTTCTTCTTTTGTGAAACACAGACATGAATGTTTTGCAGAAGGTCCAGGGCCTGGTTTTCATGCAAATAGAAATAGCCTACTTGGCGGTTGGCTCAAAAAAAAAAAACATTGTAGTAAAAGCAGCAAGAAAGTATGTAACAAAAATTAAGTAGGCCTATGACATGTCTGCTATACTCCAGGGCTTCAGAAATGTTCAGATGTAATCACACAAATAAGCAATTACATTTTTGTTTGTACTTACTAGGCTACTTCTGATATGTAAATCTACAATAAATTGATAAAATATGAATAACAGTAGTTATGTTGTCAACTTACAGTAACGTAGCCTACAGTATGTTATGGAATCACTGTATAAACATATATAGAATTAAAATGGTTAGCATAGGCCTATATATACTTTATGCCGCTGATATAGTCTCAGGCGAATCTGATTTCAGTTCGCGACCATTTATTTGGCGGCGAATTAAAAAAATATAACTGGAACAGGACTAAAAGATTTATCTCTTGATTATAGACTTACATATCATAGTATGTTACAGAATGCTTAAGCGTCTAGTTCTTAAGTCCTTAAGAAAGCAAATTTGGCGTGTCAAACCTCAACAATCAAATTTTTATATACTTCTGATCAGTGTTGGGGGTAACGCATTACAAGTAACGCGAGTTACGTAATCAGATTACTTTTTTCAAGTAACTAGTAAAGTAACGCATTACTTTTTAATTTACAAGAGAATATCTGAGTTACTTTTTCAAATAAGTAACGGAAGTTGCTTTTTTTTTCCAATATATTGACTGACAGCTCTCCTGTCCCCATGTTGAGAGAAATCAGAAGATGTTATTGTAGTTCTAAAATAAATATGAATATGCATTAATTCATCTCACTCACAAAAAACAACAACACAGATTCAGTATTCCTCAAAATGAATACAAATAATGCAACTCAGAATATGACACAAACCTGCAATAATTAAATGTTAAACAACACAAATTTCCTTTATGTATTTAATCCCATTCTATTAACCAATGTGTTTGCTTCTGACCTTTGATGATCCAGTTCAACCGTACTAATAAGCACAAATTACTCTAGACAAACATTTGTGTGTCTTTTTATTGCTGAAGTGTGTTGAAATGTCTTCTTCTGCACTGTACGGATGTAAATGTACTTTCCCTTCAGCCTGAGGCTTATTCATTTCACTTTTGGTGTGAAAAGGCTTTTATATTTGCCAAAAATATCACTTTTTTATTTTAAAAACAAACAAGCAAGCCCTGTCCAGATTTAAAAAGTAACGCAAAAGTAACGTAACGCATTCCTTTCCATAAAAAGTAACTAAGTAACGTAATTAGTTACTTTTTTTATGGAGTAACGCAATATTGTAATGCATTACTTTTAAAAGTAACTTTCCTATGTTGCCTAAATCTACAATATAATGACAAAATATGAAATAACAGTATTTACGTGTTAAGTTACGGAACAGTACGTACAGTATGAAATCACTGTATAAACATATGTAGAATTAAAACTGTTTAGTATAATTTGAATTTATGCAGGTGCTATGGTTGCACCCTCAGGTGAATTCGAATTCTGTTCGTGAACGTTTATTTGGCGCCAAATTAAAATGCGCGCTCGACTAACTTGTAGCTGAATTTTGAGGTGTTGCGTTGTCTGAAAACTAGGTTGTTTATGTAATGTATGACCAAAATAGAGGTACCCTCGGTATCTAACGCAACTTTCTATCTAGCCGTTAGGCGGCAGTAATGTCATTTCAGCCGTCAGCTTTCTAAACAGTGAAGGAGAAGCTGCATGCATCGCTTCCTGTGAGTAATACAAAAACAACACTCCGGAGACGAAAGGTGAGAGAAATTATTTCGATATTTGATCATGCATTTTCTTTGTCACTTGTCATTGTGCTGTTTGCTTATGTAAACCTGTGCAAGAAATTATATTTTAAAGAGCAGCTATGAAGGCATATGTCATTTCTAACCTTTCGGCTGGATGAAGCTGCATAAGGTTTGCGGCTTAAATATAACGTTACTATTTATTCAGCATGACATTTATCGATGAGATTGCTACCTGTACCTGGTGCACAGACGATTGTTGCAGTTTACTTTTATACATATTTTGACAACGTTTTATCAAGTTAGTCCGCGCGTATAATAAAAAAAAATATTGTAAAATCATTTCCAAACTTTTGACAAGTACTCTATCTATCTATCAACATAAACATAGATATCCATCCTTTTTGATAAGATCACAGAAATCACTAATATAATACCCCTTACTGAGAAATAGCTAAATTTAGCTCTTTAATTTATTCCTTGCAATTTTGTAAATAATCAAGTTAAAATTTTTTAAGTTCAACAAAGCATATTTCTGGGAGTCTGGTTTAGCCTTTTATAGAAATACTTCCTTAAAATGACCACACAAATTTTTTTTTCTTATGTTATTGAAGATGAGAACTATATAAAGCAGGAATAGAATTGACAGATTTATCTCTTTATTATAGACTTACATGTCATGCATATGTAGTATATTACAGAGTGTTTCATTGTCTAGTTCTAGTCCTTAAGTCCTTACTTACATTTCACTGCTGGTCATATATTCCCTATATAACCATGTATGTGACAAATAAAAATCTTGAATCTTAAGAAGACAAATTGTGTTTGGAGTGCCAAATCACTCCTCAACAGAAATTTCTCACTGATCTTTGATGTTTTCCTGCAGCTGGTCTCGCCTGCGCCTGATGCTGTCCAGTGCTCTCCGCTGCCTGCGTCCCTCCACCTGCACCCTTGCCTTAACTAGACAGCTGACCCATCACCGGCCCCACATGGGTCCTGTGGAGACCACAATACGGACCAAACTGGCCCAGGCCCTCAAACCTGAGCACCTGGAGGTCATGAACGAGAGTCACATGCACGCCGTACCCGCTGGTTCAGAGTCCCACTTCAGAGTTCTGGTGGTGAGTCCTCAGTTTGAGGGTCTTTCGCTCTTGCAGCGTCATCGGCTTGTAAACGAGACCCTGCGGGAGGAGCTCAGCAGCTGCGTTCATGCCCTCGCCATCCAGGCTAAGACGCCCCAGCAGTGGAGCAGCAACCCCAGCCTGGCCAAAAGCCCCCCGTGCATGGGAGGATCCAAGCATGATAACACGATGGCTGAGAAACTGAAGGCGGGTCGAGACTGACTGACCAAAACTTAGTGTTGATGGGGATTTAATAATATAATAATCAGCTATGAAGTTTTATCAGTTGTTTTTTTGCACATTTGCTTCATGCGTATTTCTCACCTGGAGCTGAACCTAGAGACTAATACACAATATTTAATTGACTTCATACATACAAACAATATTATTATTATGCAATTTGTTCTTATTGGCTTGGACTGTACTATAATAAAATGTGATTTATGCTTCATTTAAATCAGAAGGAAGTGCTTCTCATTTTATCACATGGAATTAAAATTATCACCAAAGTATTAAAATCTCTTATAATTAAGTATTAAATCTCTTATTTTTTATTTAAAAATGAATGAAAGCTTATATAGCACAGCCCTGCATCTTGAAAAAATATTTCTGCTGATTTGCAAAAAAAAAAAAAGGCATAATATTTCCTAATTTGATGATGCCGAGTTCAAAATCTTGCTTGTAGAGACCATGTAGAAACAGAAGATGAGCAGTGTTGCTATGGCCAGTCATTATTTTATAAAAAATTGACCGCTGGCCAATCAGAATCAAGTGTTCTAGAGAGGCAATTTTATCCTTCTGGCTTTTAAAACCGGATTGTATTATCTCACATCTCTAGTATCTGTAGGCAGAAATGGTACCACCAGAGGGCAACAGATCATAAGTCGTATTCACATAAAGTACACTGACCCAGTCATTATGGCAAAATTAGCTTTCTCTTCATGTCAGGGTCATGCAGCTTTCTAATATTAATCGGCTTATTGTGCATCCATTACTTTCTCTTAGCGATTAGTAAATACTGATAATGAGGGAATTTTGTTATATACATTCCCATTTAGTTTTATTCATTTAGCAGACGCTTTTATCCAAAGCGACTTACAATTGGGGAATATATCAAGTGATTCATCTTAGAGGGAAATAGACACAGGAAGTGCTTGTCATACCAAGTTTCAAGCATTGTTCAAATAAGTACAAGATATTGGCCACGACGGGGAAGTCGTGGCCTAATGGTTAGAGAGTCGGACTCATAACCCAAAGCTTGTGGGTTCGAGTCTCGTACCGGCAGGGATTGTAGGTGGGGGGAGTGAATGTACAGCGCTCTCTCCCACCTTCAATACCACGACTGAGGTGCCCTTGAGCAAGGCACCGAACCCCCAACTGCTCCCCGGGCGCCGCAGCATAAAAATGGCTGCCCACTGCTCCGGGTGTGTGTTCACGGTGTGTGTGTTCACTGCTGTGTGTGTGCACGTTGGATGGGATAAATGCAGAGCACTAATTCCGAGTATGGGTCACCATACTTGGCCACATGTCACGTCACTAAGATAGACAGGGAAAGATTAAAGAAAAGATAAAAGATTTATGAACATGCAAAAAAAAAAAAACACCATTTAGAGAATAAGCTATATGTTAGAGAACCAGATTAGTATTAAATATTAATGTGCACTACCATTCAAAAGTTTGGGGTTAGTTTGTGATTTTTTAAATGTTTTGAAAAGAAGTCTCTTATGCACAACAATGTTGCATTTACCTGACAAAAATACAGTAAACAGTCATATTGAATAAATAAGCTTTCCACTGATGTTTGGCTTGTTAGGAGCGATATTTGGCTGAGATACAACTATTTGAAAATCTGGAATCTGAGGGTGCAAAAAAAAAAAAATCGCCTTTAAAGTTGTCCAAATGAAGTTCTTAGCAATGCATGTTAGTAATCAAAAATTAAGTTGTGATATATTTATGGTTGGAAATTTACAAAATATCTTCATTGAACATGATCTTTACTTAATATCCTAATGATTTTTGGCATAAAAGAGAAATTGATCATTTTGACCCATACAATGTATTTTTGGCTATTGCTACAAATATACCTGTGCGACTTAAGACTGGTTTTGTGCTCCAGGGTCACATATATTTTAAAATGTAATATATTTCTGTAGTGCAAAGCTGAATTTTCAGCATCATTACTCCAGTCTTCAGTGATCCTTCAGAAATCATTCTAATATGCTGCTGCTCAAGAAACTTTCTTCTTACCAATGTTGAAAACTGTCGTGCAGCTTCATATTTTTGTGGAAACTGATCAATTTCTTTTCAGGATTCCATTCAAAAGAACAACATTTATTTGAAATAGGTATTTTTTTGTAACATTGTACATTACTTTACTGTACTTTAAATCAATATAATGCATCCTTGCTGAAGAAGAAAAAAATTCGTACTGACTCTAAACTTATTTTTAAGTGTTATTGTACAATTCACATTATGTCTTCCTGAGATAGGTAGATGGTTTGTCATCAGTGATGAGGGGTCGCTGCTGGAGAAGTGGACAGAACTGTGCTTCATCACTGAAGTATGGAGTCAACGGAAGGTAAAATAGGTTTCCCTCCCGAGTTCCTCCATGCGGAACTGATGACTCCGATCACAAAGCCAGTGAGGAATCAGAACAACTGGTGTCGTCGTTTGGCTGGAAAAACAGCAACATGACCATTTTATGGCTCCGTCCATTAGAGAGATCCCACACAGGTCAAATCAAAGTGTGTTTAACATTCACCGTCTCAGGAGTGCACGAACCTTCCTGAAAGTGATTTGTGTGCTTGAGCTCCAGGTGCGGCGATGCCTGAGAGATACACGATTGTGATGCAAGCCAGAACAGGAAGGCCTGTAACGCAGGTGGGGTTATATGGCTGAGCGTCAGAGCGGCCGAAGGCTGATGTATCCCGAACGGGGTCACGAGGGCTGCCAGGGTGGCATGGTTCAGTGGGAACCGGCCTGGTAGTGCGTCAGTGGGGAGAGTGTTGGTGCCAGGCCTGGCTGGGACCCTGGACGGTGCGCCGTTCCCGCCGGCATTTGATTTACAGGCTTGTGCTGGATCTGGGCTCCCTGACGCAGCTGACCTCTCTAGGTTGAGGGTCAATAGGTTAGGGATGGGAGCACCAAATGCTCGTCTGAAAAAGCTGAAAAAGGGACAGGCCGTCTCTATGGAATAGTCGTCTGTACCATTCCTCTGTCTGATGCACTGCTTGTGTACTGTGGGGGGTGACACGTTTACCATTTGCTGGGAAACGTTCACATGTAATGTGAAGAAAACTCACCAAGTCTGTGGTGCTCAAATAGATAGTTCACCCAAAAATGAAAAATCAAACACTCCAATCAATTTCATTTTGTAGTTGAAACAAAATAGGGCAATAAATATTTTTAAAAGTAGTCTATACTGCTTATGTGTTATATTTGGAAAATATTTAATTAATTTTTAATTTTGTAAAAATATTTTTAATAATTCACTGTTCGTTTTTTTCCCTTCATCGTAACTCTCAAATCCCTTTCACCTTCATATTCAGACAATAAATGTCTACTTTAAACACATTACAACAGGTTTAGGATAACTGAGAGCAATAAACATTCATTCATGTGTGTTTTATGACCAGGCAAGTTGCAATACAGCAAGTTTAAGTGTACTAAGGTTTGAGAAGTACAGTGAAATATGTATTTGTATATGATTTTTTATTTTTATTTTTTAAAGAAGTTGCCAAGGCTGCATTTATTTGATAGAAAATACAGTAAAATCAAATAACTAAATACTTCATTTAAAATAACTATTTTCTATTTAAAAAAATAAATAAAAAAAAAGTTCAAATGTAATTTATTCCTGTGATGCAAAGCTGAATTCAGCATCATTACTCCAGTCTTCAGTGTCACATGATCCTTCAGAAATCATTCTAATATGCTGATTTGCTGCTTAAGAAACATTTCTTATTATTGTCAATGTTGAAAACAGGTGTTCATTTTTTTTCTTAGGATTCTATGATAAATAGAAAGTTCAAAATAAGCTTTTATTTGAAATAGAAATCTTTTGTGACATTATAAATGTCATTAGGCTACTCTCACTTTTTAAATCTAATGTATTCAATTGTGTAATGTATTTAAAAAAAAAACTTGAACAGTAGTGTGTACAAACATAAGCATGAAGTGCATGACTATATATGTTGAGTGCATTAATATGTGTTAATTTTATAATTTTTTTGTGTGTCCTTTAATTATTATCCACTTTACTGCATGGCGAAGAGCAGCTGGAACATTCTGCAAAACATCTCATTTTGTGTTTTACATAAGACAGAAAGTCATACAGGTTTGGAACGTCATGAGGGTGAGTAAATGATGACAGTTTTCATTTATGGGTGAACTATTCTTTTAAAATAAGTGTAGATGCTTTGTGTCTGATTTTTCCATCACAATCATGTGTATCTTTGTATTTCAAACAGGCCACTGTTAAATACATGAGCTCTAAGCAAAATTTGCATTGTTTTCAGATTTCAAACAAAGAGTTGAAACAGTGCATTCAGAGAGGATATTCCCTGGACTGATTGTTTATCCGTTTTGGAGGCAAAGTAGACAGTTAGATTTAAGGTGAGAGTAATAGCACGTTAAGTCTTTTTAATTTAGAGGATTTTTTTTTTGTCCGGCTGCTCGGCAAACGAATGAGACTAGTGAAAGAGAGGAAAGACAAAGCTGAAATGGGGAGGACAATATCCTTGTGTGGGAGAATTAGTTACACTCAGTAGTCCGAGTATTCAAAGCAGAGAGGAGATCAGCAGGGATTAAGACAAAGTCTACACAGGTGGGTGATGGGGGTCACATGACAGGACATTACCTCGTTTGGGACATTAGCGAGTAAGACAGGATGATATTTGAGTGTTACTTAATGACACGGCTCATAGTGAAACACGATCTGACACATACCACGCTAATAAAAACAACAAAAGACTTGTAAATCTTTCCTAAAATGTAATTCAAATACAGTACCTCTTTTAAAGTTAACACAATCCATAGGAAGCGTTCATAAAAAACGTGAATATGTTTGGAAAAATAGCAGTTTAGATCAAAACCACTTCACTGAAAAAAAGAAAAAGGAAAAAACAACAGTTTGATATGTGCGTCAGTAATCGTTATGTTTACAACTTACAAAAATCATTTTACACGGTGTAGAATTTTACTTTTATTTAATTTTTTTTAAAGTGTGAGTAGTGCTTGCTTGCCCATTTATTTGTTTGTTTGTCTGTCTGTCTATCTGTGTCTTTCTTTGTTTATTTATTTATACCAGGCAAAAGTTTCCATGGCATTTCTATGTGTTGCTAAGTTATTGAGTCAAAAGCTATAAGGGTTCTTCCTTCAATATAATTGGGTTGTTTATTTATTTATTTATTTGTTACTATATCTACTTGGCGAAAGTTAGCTAAATCGCTCAAAAAAGTAACCCACCTCTGCGTGATTTAAGGAATCATTCATGTTCATATCACAAACTTTGCAGCACGAGTTGCACATCAAACGTTAACGGTTAAAATTTGTTCAATTCACTAATCCTAATGAGAAAATTAACTATACAAAAAAATATTTTTCAATGTTGAAATAAAACAAAGATTATTGGAGCACATTTGACTAGAAAATATTATTCAGTATTTCTACTTAAATGTGACATATCATGAAAATCTGACTTTTCCAGGTTTTAAGTGCTATAATCAGGTCCCCGGTGCATCTACCAACCAAGGAAACGTGAAAAAGATTAACCCAGTAACTTTGTTTTGGGAAGACTTTTTCTGCAAGCGTCTGAAAAAACGAGCATGTCTGATTTCGCTCCCTTGGTGACGTGGCAAAGGGATCTCATTACAATATTACAGCCCCTTCATCTGTAAGTTTACACCCATGGCGTTGTCATTGTGATTTCGCAAGCGACAACAGTGTATTAGTTCTAATGTCATGGCGAAAGTTTGAGCAAAACATGCTAACTGTTCTGTCTTTGGCTGCACAGACAAGCACAGAACACTATTTAGAGTCCCAGCCTCAGAGGAGACAAGAGAGCAGTGGATTTATTGATTTATTTACTGTATATTGCTGCTGCCACACAGATCTAAAATACACATGCGATTTATTTCCCCGCTGTTTATCTTCACAGACATAATCGACTGTTTTTGTTACTCATGTGTGTTTTTAACGTAAACTCGTGTGTGAATGAGAACTTAGTTTAGTACTCGCATGCTGTGACAGCCGCTTTCTGTCCGTGTGCTTCGGATGTGTGCGCTCAGAAAACCGTATATCAGAAGTTTAAACTCACATGGTTTAAAAAGCATGATTTCAACGCGATAAACATGATAATCTGAACCAAAACAGATGTTTTTAGCAAGTCCGAGCTGTAATGGCGCAGCTCTATTCTGGAAAAGGGGGCGGGGAGCAGCAGCTCATTTGCATTTAAAGAGACAGGCCCGAAAAACAGCGTGTTTCTGCTTCCACTCAAAATAGGCATTTTCAAAATGATAATTATGGGGTACATGATAATAAATGATCTGTGGGGTATTTTGAGCTGAAACTTCACAGACACATTCTGGGGACACCAGAGACTTATATTACATATTGTAAAAAGGGGCATAATATGTCTCCTTTAAGTACTTCATATTTAATTCAGTGTGTTACTTGCCATTTTTTTTAATTTCTTGAGACATTTTCTAGCCAATATGTAGTGAAAATTGTTTCTACTCCAATTTCCAATGTAAAAGTAACTAAATAAGGGTCGTTCATTAGTCAGAACTGTCCATGTTGTACTGAGAGACATCTAATTGAACTCTGGGTCAAAGTAACACCGCCTAGACGAATGGCCTTTAAATACCACCAATTTAACGAAATCTCGTGATACAAGCACACTTCATAAGAACACAAAAGATGAACGATGACCCCTATTTGAATAAAGAGCACACCAACCATGATTGTCCAGAGTTGCAAGGAAAAACATTGCAGCATGTTAGTGATGGTTTCTAATTCCCCTCATTAACTTTGACCCTAAAGAGCTCGGGACAATGTTCTTCACCTGGAAATCTCCCACTCAGGGTCTACAGTAATTGTGTGGACGCAGTCAGTCCAGGACAGACGCAGAGGTCATCTGCCGAAAGCAGGCCAGAGAATGGAGGGTTAATCTCCATTCGGTCCAAATGCGTGGCCCGCTGAAAAGAGTCAAAAGCGCCTCGCACGGCTCAGACAAAAAACATGATCTATTGTTGGCATGTCAGCGCCGTGTGATATATTCTATCCTACACGCATGGACAAAACGGATCTGTGATTATACAAGCGCCTCACTCCCTCTCCATCCGCGTCCGCTGAAGAAGTTCTGGACACCAGGCCATTTGACCTCTAGGTCTTCTGGTCTTTGTTCCAGATGCCCTCTGTTTTTCACCCCGCTCTGAACCCGAGGCTCCAGTGTTCCCTCTCAAAATAAAGAGACGGGGGCTCTGCGGTTTATTTTCATTAGTGCTTTAAAACGAGGCCTTTGAGAGTGTAAAAAGCCAAAAGAAAGAAAGCCTTAATGTGGTGATTAGAGGTTAAATAAAACATTTGAGCAAACAAACCTTGAGTTTGGCCGAGGGTTTACTGCATTTCCTCTCAACCCTTTAAGTTTAACACTTTATCAGTGTTCAATGGCTTTGTGGAGGTGAATTGCATCTCCTGTTTCTACATTAGTGTTGGTTTGGTAAGGAACAGGTCCGCTCTGGTTACAGCCCTGAGGTAGTTCACGCCACACTGCAACCCCTGACCCTAAGCATTAAACTTTGGCATGTAAATCGAGCAACCAGTTGAGGATAAGTGTGCTTGTACCATTTTTACCATAAAATTAAGTATACTTGTTGAAGGAGGTGTCTGAGCCATAAATAAAGGCTTAAAAAAAAAAGCAGTGATTCCTTTTTTGGTTCCCCAAATAACTTTTCATTGAACAGTTCCAAAAAGAACCATTTTTTCCTAGTGTGAAGAACTTTTTGTTATGGAAAGATCCTTTTTCCAATATAAATAATCTTTTGTGGAATGGAAAGGTGTTATGGATGTTAAAGGTTCTTCATGGAACCATCGATGTCAATAAGGAACCTTTATATATACACTCTAAAAAATGCTGGGTTATTTCAACCCAACTTTGGGTCAAATTTGGACTAACCCAACTTTTGGGTTAAAAATTTCATGTAAAAATTTAACCCAACGGTTGGGTTAGTCCATATTTGACCCAAAGTTGGGTTGAAACAACCCAGCATTTTTTAGAGTGTAGAGAGAGAGAGAAAGATGTGTAGATCCTGAATGTTGTAGAGATTTGAGGGTGGGCTCTTTTGACAAGCACCTAGCAACAACCTAATTCATTTTAGCAACTACCCTGAATGCTAATCTATAGGATTAAAAACACTAGGGCCTTTCGCACCGCTTTAGTTCCAGAACTAAATGTACATACTTGCGAAATAAGTTGACACAATGTTTACAGTATGTTTACACGGCGTTTTAAATCATGGCGGGTGAGGGCGTTTCCGTACGCGTTTGGCCAATCAATGTCTACTTACGTCACGATTAGTACCAGTTGTGCTGGTTAGACCCTGCTCCGGAGTAGGAGCTAATTTGATTCTCGAAAAAGGCAGTCCGGTACTAAAATTGCACCCAGTTCCGGCGGTGCGAAAACGCCAAAAAGTGGGTAGTTCCACAATTAGTTCTGGTACTATGAAAAGGTTCCCGCGGTGCGAAAGGCCCTAAGGATTCCAAAAAAGAAGAACCATTTTGGTTCCACAAAGAACCTTTTAGTGAACAGTTCTTAAAAGAATAATTTTTTTGTCTTAATGTGAAGAACATTTTAATAGACCATTTAGCAATATAGACAGTGATGATGCATTATCATGGTAAATCTGGCCTTATAACACTATACTTTTTTTATTACCTTGGCATCAAATTACAGAGAACTAGTTACTGGTGCTGCCACTGCATCCTATTCTTCCTTACTATATAATTTTTCTGACCAATAGAATCAATATTTGCTGTTGAGGCAAATAGGAAAGAAAAAATATATATTTGTTGTAGTTTCCTCAACTATGACAACTTGCGCTTCTGAGAACCATGGAAATGTGAAAAGGGTCCATGATCTGGAGAACCTTTTTCCATTATAAAGAAGCTGTAAAAGGTTCATGGCTCTCAAAGAGTGATAAAGAGTCATAAGAGTGTAGCATTATCTTAGCACATGTTGCATGAGCAAGAACATCAGAAAAATGTAAAAAATCTAGTTTGCTTTTGTCTTCAGAACGCATTTTCCCTAAACGTTTGGACATGACAGTGAAGGTTCTTGACCGCTTGCAAAATAGACAAACAGCTTTTCTCGGAAACCCTCCACCTCACCCTTCACACACACACACACACACACACACACACACACACACACACACACACACACACACACACACACACACACACACACACAAATGAAACCTCCCCACATTCATGGCTTTTTGTTTGGACTCGTTTGACCATAAAATATCCTGCATCTACCAGCAGAAATGCATCTTGCTCTTTGACTTGCTCTTAAGTGCACTATCCGAGCAGCTTTCTGACAGCCTGCAATCTTCTTTCTGGTCTTATACCTGAGGCTCATCAGCTCGGCAGACAGATCTGCAAGTGGTTCAAATGTTTAATCCAGGTCAGTGATGATGGTAAAGAGAAAGAAAAGAGAGATGTGGAGTTTTAGGTTTGGTCCTTAGTCAGGTTAAATTCCATATTTGACATGAATGAAAATTAAGCTGCTTGGAATACATTTACAGATCATCAAAAAAAAGTCAGAATTTACTAAATTAATATTGTACATGAGATGCATTCATTCATTTATGGAAGCTATCAATCAATATCATCAATATTTACTAATGAACTATGCATCATTTAGATGCATCACCAGAGTGAATTTGGCAGCGTCTCATGTGGCTTTTTTACATTAATTTTAGAAGTGAGTGTCCTTTTTCCTCTTTCATAAGCACAGTAACAAACAGTTGCTCCTCTGTTTTTCCCTCAATCATTTTCAATAGCAAGAATCAAAATCCTAAAGTATTAGTGTTCGCTGACAATAAGAAACATATGTGAGCGTGGCCTACAGAATTTCATCTCGCTCTTTTAAGTGGCTTGCTCCGTGGCGACCAAGTAGGTCAACAGAATTGACATGAGGTGAAGAGGTTCACAAAAGCGTGAGGAGAAGGTCAACCGTAAAAATCCCCCCCACTTTGGTGTGGAAAAGGGTGGGACACAGAGACAGGAGACATGGAGGCTGAGTTAGAGCGCACACTCTTGTCAATGTTCTCTGTCGACCCCCAGTCAAAACTGCTCACCCCTGTCGCACCCCTGCTCAGCGCTGGCAGCAGCGGGCCGCTTTCTCGCACTTTCTTTGTGTCTGCAGCAGCTTACAGTATGACTAACCGCGAGCCCAAACAACAGGAAGCGTGTCTTCTCATCCCAGCGGAACAGTGGTAGGAGCTGACCCATGCTAAACTTCTAATGACGACTGTTGCTTATTTTCCTCAACTACAATCTCTGAAGGGTGTAGACAATATGATGAACATGTTCTCCTTCCACTTTTAGAAATTTGTACTCATATGTACAACCCCCTGAGTTTTTTTGGAAGATTTTCAAGTTGTCCCTCCCCTCTAATTAAACATTTACAATTATTAAAATAATAATTAATATAATATAATACAATATATAATATATTGTAATTTATATTTATATAAAATATTAAAAAGTAATTTAAAACACATTCACATATAAATAAATACATACAATTATTTTATGTAATTTATATGAATATAAAATGTAATTAAAAACTTAATTTTGATTTATATATATATATATATATATATATATAGTAACATTTTAAAACATTTTATATATGTTTTATATTTTTATATACAAGTTGGCATTTGATGTGGCATTTAAAATTATTATTATCATTTTTTTTATTGAGTAAAAACAATAGGCTATACAATATTAATATCACCATTTGAATTTTAAATTGGCTTATCAATATCTATCAGTATTTCATATTGGTGCATCTGTAGTAAATTGAGAAATTTATGTGCAAACAAATAAATAAAACTGTTTATAAACAGGTTTCCCAGACACTAACCCCCTATTGGCTGAATGAACAGATGGCCCTGCCCCAAATCCACGCCATTGGTTAAGGTATGTTGCTGTTTCTCTCTGCCCTAAACAAACAAAGCAATGTTTTGTTTTAACTTTTCAGGTGACTCAACCTACAAATTGTTCATTTATATTTGTGTCTGCACGCTAAACCGGGATAAGAGAAAGTATGCTGTTTCTCTCTGCCCTAAACAAACAAAGCAATGTTTTGTTTTGACTTTTCAGGTGACTCAACCTACAAATTGTTCATTTATATTTGTGTCTGCACGCTAAACCGGGATAAGAGAAAGTCATTTAATAGGCACTTCTCTGAGTTTGGCAACTGCATTTACCTCAAGTGAAAGTTAGCACGAAATGCCTCGCTAGCACAAAACTGTCACCCAAAGCGATGACAGTGTCATTTACTGTAAAGAGCTGTCACATCAGACCGTAAAGTGAGAGCCGGCGCTTTTGGGAGGTGTGGAAAGGGGAGGAGACGTGAAAGGAGGTAAAAGAGAAAGGTGGTGGGTTAGCTCCTGCTCCTCCTTTTCGGGAAAGAGGATGAAACCTGTCATTAGGAAGGTTAAATGAAGAAAGCCCTCAATGGGGAGGCCATTGTGTTGGAGCAGTGAGGAGGGTTAACTCTTTAGTGCCTCAAATAACATGGCTTGCTGCTTTGTGGAGAGCTGAAAGAGACCGAGGGGAGCCAAACGGAGGCCCCGGCGCTAGAGAAAAGCCCTGTAGGCCGGGCCACAGTGGGGGTTGACGGGGAGGACAGGGACCTTTGGGGATTTTTTTCATCTCTTGTTTTTCTTTCTTTCTTAGCAGCTCATCCAGAACCTGCATTTTTTTAGAAACTCCCTGAGATTGTTCATTCTCGGGAGATTCCGCTCCCTTGTGTTGAAAAAAACGCTCCTGAATGAATGCATAGCTCGCATTTAAGCCTCCCTTCAATGCACGGCTTAGAGATTTACTCATCCCAGTGTTAAATGCTGTTTGGGGTCAAAAATCTGTTGGATTGGAGAGTGCCGTCATAATGACGCCCTTCACAAACCGCTGAAAATCAGATAGAGCTAACTAAATATGCACACAGGCAATTCCGTGGAGTTTTTGGTGCTACGGGTCCATTGTAGTCATGTGTGCTGTTCTTGAGTGTTTGTGTAATTATGCCATTACTGGCTGTTTTCAGAGGTTGGTGGCTGTCCATTTTAGCCGAAATAAGTATAGGTTTGGAAGATACAGTCATGCCAAAAAGTATCTACAGCTTTAGCAGTGAAAAATGAACCAAGAAATATATGAATATTAACTTAAGTATTGCTATTTTTTGTATTACTAGTTCTTAGTTTTAAGTATAATTGAAATTCTATTTTATTTGAAATTTATATTTATATTTTATTCTATTTCTAAATGATAGTTTGTATTAATATTTTGAATTAGGTTTTATTTTTAGTTCATTTTAATTTTAGCTAAAGTTTTAGTAACAGTCATTTTGTGTTTTTGTCAAAGTGACTTGCTTTTTTTTGTCATTTTTATTTTGTCTATACATGTATATATAGCTTTATTCATTTTTTATTTCACTTTCAGTTTTAGTAATTTTAGTTCATCAAGTGAAACTAAATGAAAATTAGAAATGTTGCCTTAGAAAGAACCTGAAATAAAATAAGTTAAAGTATTTTTTCTATTCTATTTTATTTCAGTTGATGTTTATTTTGTTTTATTTTATTGTTTTTAGTTTTAGTTAGCTACAATAACCCTGCTAGGCCCACACAGATACTTCTAATGCATTTGCATATTTCACACTTGTTCCTAATATATACATACATATATATATATATATATATATACATATATATATATATATATATATATATATATATATTA
>NW_015540875.1:2859946-2860724 GCF_001515605.1 Sinocyclocheilus anshuiensis | reverse complement strand
AAATCGCTACCTGATTGCCTAATCCTAACCCCACCCCTAATCCTAGCTCCTCCCCCACACCTAACCCTAAACCTACCAATACTAGGGGGGTAATAATCTGGCAGGGGTCAGAATTGGGCACAACACTGGCTATAAATCGGAACCAGATTTTAGTTTTATTTTGGCCGATCTCTATTCCAGAATTGTACACAAACTGCATTGCAATCATTTCCCAAAATGTAATATGTGTGTAATTTTTATGAGGTCAGTAAAGAGGAGAAAATACTGTATCAGGCAGATCAAGCTCACTGTTCGCGATGCTCAAAATATAGGAAGACAAATATGTGGGGGTTTATATGAATGTATCTCTGAGAGGAGCTGACCGTCTTCAGAAATGGATCAGTGGCATTTTCTTTTCCTCTTACCTCCATATAATGCATTTTAAAGTAGTGTTTATATGCGCAGCTGCTTTGTTTACAGAGGTAACCAAGGAAACACTGTATTGCTGCTGTTCCATAAGAACCACCTGCTGTCAGAGAATAAATCTGCATTTTCATTCAGTCCATCTGCTGTTTTTGTTTTGTACAGGTGTCTTATGTAGCATAATTTCACAAATCTAAAGTCAGACCATTCTGTTTTTGCTTTAAATCTTGAAATTATACAATCTAATTCAAATCAAAAACAACTGCTCATGCTACATGTATGTAGCACTACTGTCTTTTCAAAATAAATGAAAAAAAAAAAACATTTCCTGTTGTACCGAATTTGTATCAAACCGTGACCCCAAAACCGAGGGACT
>NW_015540875.1:2856695-2859757 GCF_001515605.1 Sinocyclocheilus anshuiensis | reverse complement strand
ACAGTGCATTCAGGCTATACATTTTTTACCAGTATGTGTGTTCCCTGGGAATCAAACCCACAACCTTTTGCGCTGCTAACGCAATGCTCTACCACTGAGCCACAAGAACATAGATCAAAAACAACTGCTCATGCTACATGTATGTAGCACTACTGTCTTTTCAAAATAAATGAAAAAAAAAACATTTCCTGTTGTACCGAACTCATATATCGAACCGTGACCCCAAAACCGAGGTACGTACCAAACCGTGATTTCTGTGTACCGTTACATCCCTAATATATATATATATATATATATCTTATGAAGTATTCTAATTTGTTGAGATAGTGAATTGGTGGGTTTTTGTTAAATGTGAGCCAAAATCATCACAATTAAAAGAACCAAAGACTTAAACTACTTCAGTCTGTGTGCATTGAATTTATTTAATACACGAGTTTCACAATTTGAGTTGAATTACTGAAATAAATGAACTTTTCAATGACATTCTAATTTATTGAGATGCACCTGTATAAACTGAAAATTTTTAAATTGCATGCTTTCTTTTCAAGTGCACATTTTTGTATGCATTGCAATATTTTTTTCCTTGAAAAAACATTAATTTACGTTACATTTAATTTCATTCATTTAGCAGACATTCTTTCACACACTTCTGCTTTGTTTCTGCAAAAATGAGTAAATGTAAACGCAAGCCTTTACATTTATAAGCCTTCTTTCAGTTTCTGCAGAACATCTCTTCTTGGCTTCACAAAGCTTTGATTCATTCCCTTTTGAAAGCCATACTCCATGATATTTTGGCATATCCGCTTTAACTTGACCCTCTTTGTGAAAAAAGTGTTTCACAAGTTCACATAATCTATAAGAATAAACTCATTTGGCACAATGAAGAGGCTTTTTTCCCCTCCAAATCTAACGAGGAGTTGTAAAGGATAATGGATTGTGACTGTCACGCTTCAGTTGGCAGGATTAGATTAATGGCTCTGTCCAAACTTAAATTTGCAATGCCTTTCATGCTCTAAATGCAACTTAAATTTGCATTTAGAAGTAAAGCTAAGGTGAAGCCTGTATAGTCTCTTGATCACTGCTTGGATGGGTTTTATTGTTCTAAATTACGTTTGAATTACATTTATTAACATAAGAAGTGTTAAGTAGTCATTATGAACAGTTTTTGGGTCTGAAATCTTCGTATTGATTTACTTGAACTTTTATTTACCCCTAAATTCAATAATAAAGATGTATCAGGCAGTCCAACAAGAAATTTAGCTTTAGTTATTCACACTTTGAAACAAATAATTACAAAGTAACGGCAAGTATCACATTGAATTAAACATGAAATGTTGAAGTAGAAAGAATGGAATGGTACTTTAGAGAAAAAGAAGTTGATTTGGACGTGAAACACACATTTATTTAGCCTCCCTTAACTAGTCCCATCCGAATGAGGCTTTGGTTTAACATCTAGGGTCACACTTGCTTATCCTCCCTCTGTACCCACTTGCCTTATAAACCTATTTGGCCAATTAGTGACTCCATTGAATGGCGCTCATTCAGTGCTAGTGCAATCAGTGCTTTAGTAGCTCAATAAAAGCCCAGTTTAGCTTGATCAGGATTTGCTCCTACAGAGAGCAGAAGCTGAGGTCATCAAAAGCCCATTTCAACCATCATGCAGTGCCAGCATTCTCAGTGCAAAATAAAGACAGCTGAGTCTTGCAATGCTCCAATGTTTCTTGTTAATGGCAACCTTTGTGCTCTGTAGATGAATTACCCAGAGACAAATTGAGGATCAAATGGATGGTCGGCGGAGTTGGTTAATGAATACTCGCTGAAAAACTACGGTGCTTTTCTAGTTTGTTGACATGCCAAAAAAGTTTAAATGTCAGGTCAAGTCAAAATGTATTTGTAAGTTATTAATTCGCTGTGTGGTGATTTTGAGAATTTCAAACCTGCGAGGATTTGTTCAATTTGACAAGCCTAATTATTATTGGTGATGTGTATTACTGACACAATTAAGTATGTGACAGAATAAAAGAGAGATATAAACTCACAATTGCAAGAAATAAAGTTAGTATTGGGAAGTCAAAACATGATTTATTGGAATAAAAATAAAAAGGGTAATTGCTACTTTTTATCTCACAATTCAGACTTTTGTATCTCACAGTTGCAAGTTAATAAGTCAGAATTGTGAGATAAAATGTTACACTTGTGAGAAATAAAGACAGAACCGAAAAAGTCAGAAACTTTTTATTTTTTATTTTTTTCAGTGGCTGAAACAAGCTTGGGATAATAATAATATAATAATAAATAATAAAAAAGCATAATTTGCTTTTTATAACTTTTTATCCCACGATTCTGACATTTTTCTCGCAATTGTGAGTTCATATATCACAATTTAACATCCCACAATTAAGAAAATTTGCAATTTTGAAAGTCAGAATTGTGAGTTAAAAGTTCAGTGATGCATATAAAGTTAAAAATATCGACTATATTGCCCACCCCTAAGCAGTTTAACTGAAGAGTTCATTGAAAGTAGTCTTAAACATAACACACTGTATATAGTACAAATGTCACACTTGCATATTGTAAGATGTGTATTGAGTGTCATATCTCCATTAAAATGGTTGCACATTTCATCGGTGGAGGTTGTTGTTTGTGGCTGACTGTGAGAGGAGGGTAGCTAATCACTTTCCCTTCTGCCTCTTCACCAGCCGGAGTGAAAGATCACAGCGCTAGCGGGACGTCTGGCCCACTGTTGCCCGCAGCTCCTCCTCGCCCTATTCTCTCGCTCCTGGGGAGGCTGGTTCAGGCCGCTGAGCCATTGATTGGGTGAATGATGGCTTCATAAGGCAGCCTGTCGCGGGTGGGACGCTCGTGAAGGAATGTCATCCCACTCTCCCTTTAGGCAGGAGACAGATGCGGAGGCTTTTCCCCCTCTGAACTGCTTTCCCATGATTCCCCGGGGAGAGCGCTAGGACAGGTTCTGATGCTCCTATTGTGAGGCCTAGTGTTTGCTTCTGCGTGCTTATGATGCACAGGCGTGTGTAGCCATGTGTCAATTTGATCCTAGCTAT
>NW_015540875.1:2852247-2856279 GCF_001515605.1 Sinocyclocheilus anshuiensis | reverse complement strand
GTGGGGGGTGGGGGGGGGTTCCTTCTGTGATCAGGAATGACCATAATAACCAGTTTGCGGGATCCTTTTCTTTCTGCCCTCGGGGCTTTTGGGCCGACAGCACACACTGGTTTCCCTCTGGCTCTCCATTCAGGCCGCGGCTCTCTAAGCACAGGCGTAAAAATCGGCTACATTTAATCAGACATGGTGTGGAGGATCAGGAGAGCTTTTCCTTCATTGATTTTCCATAGTTAAGGATCCACCACACTTGGTTACTGCATGGGGTTGAAAGGATTCCTCAAATAACGGAGTAAATGAAACCACATGCTGTCTTTAAAGATTTTCTACTTTTATTAATCAAAACAGCATAATTAAAGCAACTCCGACGTACATTTGTGACCCTGGACTCGGCCGGCCACTCCTGGGAAGGTTATCCACTGTTCCATGTTTTTGACATTTGTGAATAATGTCTCTCGCTGTGGTTCGCTGGAGTCCCAAAGCTTTAGAAATGGCTTTATAACCTTTTCCAGACTGATAGATCTCAATTACTTTCTTTCTCATTTGTTTCTGAATTTCTTTGGATCTCGGCATGATGTCTAGCTTTTGAGGATCTTTTGGTCTACTTCACTTTGTCAGGCAGGTCCTATTTAAGAGATTTCTTGATTGCGAACAGGTGTGGCAGTAATCAGGCCTGGGTGTGGCTAGAGAAATTTAACTCAGGTGTGATAAACCACAGTTTTAACAGGGGGGCAAACACTTCTTCACACAGGGCCATGTAGTTTTGGATTTTGTTTTCCCTTAATAATAAAAACCTTCATTTAAAAACTGCATGTTGTGTTTACTTGTGTTATCTTTGACTAATATTTAAATTTGTTTGATGATCTGAAACATTAAAGTGTGACAAACATGCAAAAAAAAAAAAGAAATCAGGACTCGCACTTTTTCACACCACTGTATAAATCTCAATTTCGAAAAATTGTAACATAACATGTAACATAACTGAAAACTGTTTTAAAGTATCAGCTTTGTCTCAGATGTTTCTCCTAGAATTCCAAAAAACACTTAGTTTTCCAAAAAGACTTGTGATGGTTTCTCGATCTTAAAGATGAAACCATTTATGGCTCATTTGATTTCAGATTAGTTGTTGGCCATTTTAGTCTATTTAAAGAGGAAACGTTTATTGCAGTTTTTCGTTCATAGCTCACACGATTTAGCTCACGAGTTCTCATTCGTGTTAGATTTAAGTATCTACTTTGCCAGAGATGTTTCTCAAATATTGAATAAAAAATAGACAAAAGTACAATGACAGGATTGAACTATAAAATTTATTCCAATTGCAATAGCAATTCTGAGCACAGTTTGACATTGTTGAGAAGCGTCTCTAGGGTTTCACAAGTCATCTCAACAATGTCTCAAACTGTGCTCAGATTCGCCAAAGTCTGCAATTAAAAGTCAAAGGTCTCTCAGATGCTTTTGTTTATTTTTAGTTCTCTTAGGCAAAGTTGATGTTTAAAACAAACACATTCCCAAATAGTAGACCTATTAGTTGTCAGTTAATCTTTCATTTATGCATCACCTTTTTCTCAGATGTTTCTCCAAGAATTCCAAAAAACACTTTTTGGATTGTTTTCCGAATCTTAACGATGAAACCATTTAAGGATCATTTGATTTCAGGTTTAGTTGACAGACCGTTTTAGTCTAGTCAAAGAGCTGTTGCTCATTCATAGCTCAAGAGACTTTTCGGTTATGTTTTATGGTTTAATTGTCGACTTTGGCAAATCTGAAAACAGTTTCCTTAACAATGTTGAGATGTGGCTTTTCTAGCTTTAAAAGACATTTCAGCAATGTCACAAACAGTGCTCGGATAGCTTTGAAAGTCAGCCATTAAAAGTCAAAGATCACAGTGGGATTTCAAATATTTTTCATTAAAATCAAATCATTTGAGCTGCTGTCCACGTCAATTTCTTCTCTATAATCTATACTTTTATTTCTATGTATTTATTTGTTTCCTATTTTTCCTTTACTTTTTCTCAGATATCAATAGCGTCTACTGTTTTTGAGTTTATTTGTCTCCACAAAAGACTATAGTTTCAGAACTTCTCAGTTGTGTTTCATTTAGCTATCAGCTTTGAGATGTTTCTCTTAAAATTTCAGAAATACAGACCATTGTTGACACTGTAACAACAAAAAGCTATACCATTAATGTGGAGCTCTGATTTGAGCAGATTTGAACACAGTTTGAGGCATTGTTGAGATACGTTTAATATTACTGAAGTATTTTTCCCAAGTTAAAAAATGAGAAACAAGAGGTAAAATGCATGCTTTGTTTTGTTGTCTCCGGTGTTTCTCCTGAAAACCTCAAGCTCAAATTTTGAGCTACTGTAAGAGTATTAGAGGTAGATATAAACATCTCAGATAATTTGGCCTTTGGTGAAGCTAGAGAGATCATAATGACATTTGACTAAATTTGTAATCTAATCTGAACCCTTTTGAGATACTTAAGATACTCTAAAGGAGACACACTACTGTTCAATTTTTACATTTAGATTGCTCATGACAACAATTTAAGCAGAAAGTCAAAAGTCTCCATTCTGAATCTTAATGCTGAGCAACTGAGATAAAAGATATCCCATTGGACATTGTTCTTTCATACGTATTTGTCTGTTAGGTATCGATCGGCCGAATTTCAAGTAAAAGGGAAAAGTAACAAAGCGAGATAACCGCTTGACAAAGTGAGGCAGTATATCAAATGGCTCAACACTCACTCAACAGTCAGTTTGTTGTAGTGCGCATGAATGGAACTAAAGCTGTGCGCACACACTAGCAAGGCAAGAATTACTCAGAAGCAGTACAACGAGCCTTTTCAGTCAGGCTCAAACACTGATTACATTGTAATGGCGCAATCAAAGAGGAAAATGACAGAGGAGCTCCATAATACACCACTCATAATGGTCAGATGGTTCAGAAAGCATTGTGCATAGCTTTTAAGTTGCACTAGACTGTGGGCAGTTGAACAGGACAGTGGGAATCGCACTTTTAAAATGCTCCCTTGATGTCACAGACTGTTAGCCAGATATTATACGTAATTGAGTTCCGTGGATCACAGGAACAAGGGGTATACATTGGATAGTCATCCAGAAAGTGTGTGTGTGTGTGTGTGTGTGTGTGTGTGTGTGGGAGGCTTGCAAGAACAGGAGTTTTTTTGTGTTGGAGAAAAAGAGCCTTGGACACTTCATCTTCTCTTCTGTGCGCTGCCAAAAAGGCCAGAGGTCAAATGTCAGGGTGAATGAAGAATTCCGAACTGCATGCCGACAGATCGGGTTTCAGGGCCGGGGGAAGGGAGGGAACAGCCCTAGAGCAATAGGTGCCAGTATATGTGTGAGCAACTTTTATTTAAAACATCTCCAAACTGGCCTTTAGCTTTGAGGCTTTATGAGGTTTCACTCAAAGCTGCACATATTTTCGCCAGACAAGAAAATGTTGCCTCCGAACGCATGATTTCCCAATAACCACTGACCCCTGCGTTATGTGATGAACTCTGTTAAAACAACAGAAGTAATTAGTTAAAAGTGCATTTCAATTTAGCATTTCATTGTGAGCTAAAAATACATTTTTGTTGTGTTATTTAGAAGTTAAATTCTTATGCACATTTTTGTGATATTCAGAATCATTTTGAAAAAGAACACCAAACTTTTTTATCATTCCATTCCATACTGACAGAATCAGTTACTCTGAGCAAACAATGTGATATTTCATTTCTTAATTTTTTTAAATTTGCTTAACAAAAAAAGTTTGAGACGTAAATTAATTCTAGATTAATAGTTTTTTTCTTTCTTTCTACTGTTTTAGTGGGTTAATTTGTTACCTCTTGGCATTGCTAGTACTGTGTTAAACTACAGTGCATTTACATTTATGCATTTGGCAGACACATTTAAACAAAGGGACTTACATTGCATTCAAGGTATACATTTAATACATTCCCATGCATTCCCTGGGAACCCAATCCATGGTTTTGGCATTGCTACCGCCATGCTTTGAGCTACAGGAATGCCA
>NW_015540875.1:2839528-2852037 GCF_001515605.1 Sinocyclocheilus anshuiensis | reverse complement strand
ATGTAAAATTATTGAATGATTACTGTAAGCTATACTGAAGATGAACCACACCTCTAAATCTCTTCCATAATTAATGGTTCTGCATTTAGCAGATGACTTTATCCAAAATGACTTACAACAGAGAAAGCATAAGCAGTCTGACACAGAGCCAACAATATTTGCAGTATACAGTGCCACATTTATTAGACCGCTAGATTAGAAAACAAGAAGAAAAGCAAGGAACATTTAGTGTGAAGGAACATTCAGTGACCATAGCCATAATGGGATGTTTTCATATTTTGAATATTTGTTCACCATGTTACAGAATTGTCTTTGTGTCAGGATGCAACCAGATGTAAACTTCAAGAACTGTCAAATGAAAATCCATACTGATTGACCAAAAATGCAAATAATATGAGGATGTGTTCCAGTCGTAGTCCATAACTTGACTCTTAATCTGCTCCAAAGATCAGCAGTATAATTTCTCACGATTCCGCACGTTCCCGCTCTTTTCCTGTTTTTGGCCTCTTTATCTGCTGCTGGACATGAAAATGACACGAACAAAAAACGCTCTGCTAAAGATGTATTGATAGTACGTGTCAGCACTGTTCCACCCAGAGCAGATCCCAACCCTCCATGGGTGGGTAATGTGTGCTTTCCAGGCGGCCGCCATGTCGGAGAAAAACAGTGAGAAAACACAAGGTTATCTGCAGATGTGACCCTCTATGTCACGCTCGCTCCGCTAGAGCCGCAGCACAGAGTCACAAGGACTTTCCCTCCAGCGGGCCTGCTTGAGTAATTTATTGCTCCATCGCATGACTGAAGTCCGGGGGTAAAAATGGCCATAAACATCACATTATGGCAGAAAGGCTGGTGGGGGTGTTTAGCAAATCTGTTACAGGCCAGTATTCTGCCTTGTTAAGCTCATTGGTCACAGTCTTCCAGTCTGATCATTTATAATCAAATATCTTTCTCCGGTGACGTGTTGTACATGAGCGCCACATTTTGTATTTCAGTGAGTGGCAAAGTCCATTTCCCTGTTTGAAAGATCAACACACAGTGCAATGAAGGTAGAAAACCAACCGTTTGCTGTATTTCCCACCATGCATATTGTCATTTCTCTCTGCAGGTGATGGATACAATTAATTACTTTCTCTAGACTTTACAGAGGAGACCAGATGTCACACTCTAGTCAGTATTTTTCTTGCTTAAGTCTTGGCAGCCATTAAAAAAAAATCCACCATTATATTTCATTTAACACATGTTGACCCCATAGCGGGGCATGTTCTCACATTATACATGTAAGTAGTCACAATGTGAACCTGTTAATGGGCAGCAAAATGTAACCAGTAAAACAATTCTGCAACACAAAACAAATCATAAAATAGCAAAACTTGAAAATTAACACAAAAAAACAATGGTGACTATAAATTCAAAAAATAATTATAAACAGAAAATTACAGCATTTATTAATCTTGGTTAATGTTCATTTATAAATATATTTTGTTCATTTTTAGTTCATGTTAGTTCATAATGTATCAACTAACATTACTGTTTTTTTTTACAGTTTTAGTAAATGCAAAACATTAAACAAGATAACAACATGCCATAAAAGCATTCTTCATTCAAAGCTATTAGAAATAATATAAAACTTGCATAAAGTATAAAATTGCAACATATAAAACACATGTGACAACATGCCCCAGCCTATGAACACATGAAAAATACCCATGCCTTGAGAACACAGTTTGACCTTTTGGTTCAAATTTATCTATATATTATCTTTATTGTCTTGTCTTGTTTAGGCCAACAGCTATTACACAAGGTCAGTGATCTATTGAAATGTTATTTTGAAGGACAGAATTCACTAAAATGGTTGTATTTAAGAGGGTTTTGAACTAGATGTTATATATCAACTATTGATGATACATATAAAACCACTGTTAAAGAAACCATCATAGTTAGTGAAATGGAGCATTTATGACAATCTTCCTATATGACAACTAGCCCCGGTCTTCCCCACACCATCTACACACACACACACACACTCTTTTATATCTTCATTATCTCTCGGTTCTCTTTTGGCTGCTTTTTCCTTCTCTATAGGCATCTTTTTATGGAACTGACATTCCTGTCTAAAACAGAAGCTCTTGTTTAAGGAGTCACCCTCCTAGCCAATCCCTTTTTTTCATCTTCCTAGGTTTGAAGCCCGGGAGCAAAGGTCAAGACCCCCTCCAGCTTCAGAGGCATGTCAGGTCATGCTAGCCACATACTCTTGCTCTCCCCATTTAGCCCAGAAACTCCTAATAAGAAATGTGTGTGTAGACAAGTGCCTGTTTTGGGGTTGCTTGAATGAATTTTGTGATAGCTGGAACCTGTTTTAGCTGGCATAGAAATTCAGAACTTGAGAATTTTGTTCTCAAGACCTTCTCGAATGGAAATATGATGTGGTATCGCAATGGAAAACCAACTCAAATTCTTCAGTTTTAAACCTGGAGGTCGTTTTTCTCTGCGGTATGTCTTACTAGATGTTGGTTGCAGCAGTACAATGCAGAACATTGTGGGCTGAGCTTCAGGCGGGTGTCCAGGTCATGAGGGTCATCAGTGCATTTACCCGTATTTTGACTGTATCAGCACATGGCAAGAGCTTCATATTGCTACCACTGTGAAAAATGAGACTTGGATGCATAAACAGGAAAAAAAAAATGAGGGAGAAATGCAAGACTCCTCAGAATAGATAAACAAATAACCAAATAAATCTAGAGGACATTGGGGTGAGGGCAGGCAACTCCATAGAGGTCAGTACAGGAACAGATAAATCACAGTTAAAGACGCCATGCTTCACAACGTCTAACCTCTTAATCAAGTCTAATCGGACAGAGGAAAGAGCACACTGTCCGAACAAACCACAATATGAAGCACAAATGTAAAGGCACTCATCCAAAATGTAAATCTGTCCTTATATTATAAACCAGTGCGTTTATAGACAATACTGTCATTATTATATTATTATATATGCATGATAGATAAAGCCAAGTTATATAAGGCTTTATTATATTTCTTGATGGTTGATAATTTCAAGTTTAAACAAGGTAGAAATAATTTAACACTATGTGTGTGTGTGTGTGTGTGTGTGTGTGTGTGTGTGTGTGTGTGTGTGTGTGTGTGTGTGAAACCATCATATTAGCTTGAGATTCAAATAATTTCATTTTAAGATTTTGGCTGACCCTTTCCAAATTTTTGGCTGAAATAGTTCTGTTTAAACAATTTTTTCTTTATTCTGAGCTTTTAACTGATCTGTGAATAGGTGAAAAAATGAAAACTGATCATTCAGTACTCTAACTTTAACTTTGTCCTTTCAAACAGACACTGGGCATTCAGAAAGCAGACCTTCTAGGCCATATTTTGCTTCACACTCAGGTTACCTAAGTGATTGTTTATGGGTACATTTTTGGACTGGCTTGTCCTTCACGTCAGAAACGGGGCACTGAATCATGGGTCACAAACTGTCAAAGCTTCCATAAATTAACCTGCAAACCGGTGGCCTTTGCATTTCCTAGGCCATGCTATGTGGTCATGTTTACTCCCTGGCCTCAATCTGAGAGTCACTGTGCCAGTTGCTACAGTCATCAGTCACCTCATACTAGGCATGAGCTCCCTGTGCATGTATCATGACAATCAATCAGAGCCAGAGATGCGTCTGACATATGGATGTTTGTACTGGACTGGTGATGATCATACAATTTGATATAGCTCCACCTTTTGCAGGTTCAGCAATGCTTAAATGGATTTTTTCCTTATTTACTTGCCCACATGTTGTTCCAAGCCTGCATGCTGTTTTTTATTCACATTCAGATTCAAGTTCTGATGACGGATCACATTGTTTGTAACTTTTGGTCTCTTTCCTATTTTATGACCACAGAAGAAGTTGTATGGACTACATTTATGTTGTTGTTTTTTGTCTTTTTAAGCTTGACAGGCTATAAACTGCCCTTATATGGAAAAGAGCTGCGTGATGATCCTTTGAAAATCCTCCTTTTGTGTTTCACGGAAAAAATAACAGCATATGGGTTTGGAACAACATGAGGGTAAGTAAATAATGAGCGATTTTTCAAGTGAACCTCTAATTTAATGATATTAAAAAGCTAAATTCCTTTCATTTGGACATTTTAAATGCCATCAATGTATAGAATTACACATAATCACCAAATAACGCCCTTTGTCACTATGCCACAGAATGATCTAATATCCAGTCAAAAGGCTAATTGGAGGACAGGTAGGGTTACATGTGACAACAATTAAGCTAAGCTAAAGGCCAACTTTATGGCCTCTAGCGCTAGAAGTGCCGTGCTAAACAGGAACAACAATAACATCAAGTTATTTTCTTTGCATGCTGCCTAATTGGGGACCATATGTTGTGTGAGTATGTAAATAATTTATTTTCTTTCATTTCCATTTATTTACTATATGCTTCATATTTAAACATGTTTTAACTCATTGTAAATAATGTTGGCAGTGTTATGATTGTTTTATTGCTATTGTTTTGCTAAGGCATCAACACAAAGATGAGTGTTTACTTAGCATGTAATGTTGGACAGAGAGGGAGGCATAACTGATTAAACTGGTTTAATGGAATACTGCACTTACTCAATGAGGGAAATTTCCCACTGAGACGGAGATGGGAAAATTTTCATGCATCTCTATGGAATTGAGGTGCTCTTAAACTGTTTGAAAATAAATATTAAAAAAAAACAAAAAACAAAGCCATCACATTTAGAGCTTGTTGCATAATGATTACTTTTAACAATTAAGTTATCAGTTAATTTTCTTATCCTAATTTATTTTCTATTTTCACAGTATTGGGAATTAGTGTTTATTGAAAAAATGTAGTTTCATAAAAATTCCATAATATAGGAAAGAACATTTTTTTTTTACCTTCTCTGTCTGAAACCAGTTGGAGACATTACAAAATCTAGAGCAAAGCTTAAAAAGGTTGCATTTTGGCAAATGCAGTGTTTTCATTAAGCTGTCAAAAATTAGGTAAACAAATTAATTCTGCAATTAAGTCCAGATTTACTACATGAATATACACGATCAAACTAATTTTGAACACAATCCCCAATAAATTCTTATTAAAGTAACTTTCAATCATTTAGAACAGATGCCAATTTTAATTTGCATACAAACAAGACTTTAAATATAGTTGACTATTCAGATAGTTAGTTCAATGCCTTTAACATCTACGCTTCTTCACAGCTTTTAGGTGTAATGGTAAACCCAGTGCTTGTCACTGTAATTTACACTGTGACCTTTTGTGCATTAACAGCTTCCCAATATGCTCATTACAGACTAAACTAACAGAAGTGAAGACTCCTGCGAGGAGCCTTTGTCAAATGGTGTAAACTCTTAACACCTCCACAACGCACTAATAAAATCAAGCATGTAGATCCCTTCATTTTCTTTTTCTCTCGTTATAATTAAGTAGACGTCAACACATTTAGTGTTTTGTTTATTTATTTTGTTCTGAAATAATTAAGTGTATAAAACAAACATGTTTATGCATTGGCTTTTATGACATAAAATTGAATGCAAAATTTTGAAATTATTATTACTGAAATGTAACATAAATTATATCTTTTTTTTTCCGCTTGTATTTTGAGAATCAACTGTCCTGATGAGAGTAAATATGTCAAAAAAAGTTTGAGTTTTTTTTAAAGAAAAAACAGTGTCTGTATGTAGCATTGAATCATTTATTCTAGAACTAAGTGTTAGA
Organism: Sinocyclocheilus anshuiensis; assembly: GCF_001515605.1. NCBI lineage: Eukaryota > Metazoa > Chordata > Actinopteri > Cypriniformes > Cyprinidae > Sinocyclocheilus > Sinocyclocheilus anshuiensis. Next base: position 2,846,285 of record NW_015540875.1, on the reverse strand, counting down.
TAACAGATTAAAACAGAAGAATTCACATTTGCCACTCATACTGTAGTAGCCTACTCTGGTAATGATAATAAAAAAAATGGTGTGCGGGGACAAGTCCAGCGGCAAACACTACGGCCAGTTTACCTGCGAGGGCTGCAAGAGCTTCTTCAAGCGCTCGGTCAGACGGAGCCTGAGTTACACCTGCCGGGGGAACCGCGACTGTCCCATCGACCAGCACCATCGGAACCAGTGCCAGTACTGCCGGCTGAAGAAGTGCTTGAAGGTCGGAATGAGGAGAGAGGGTAAGACCTGACAGTGTTGAACTGCTGCATGCAATTGAAAGTTATGAAAACCCTGAATAGAAATGTGAAATGATTCAAATAATATAGTTGAAGCTAGGGAACACTTTAAAAAACTGACCAAAAATCAAACCATACTTAATAATGGTTCATTAGTGGCTCTTAAGTTTCTTCTAATAAAGGTCATTTTGGGTGCGTAAGGTTCATAGGCTATATGGATCTCTGAAGTTCTTGTGACATTTGGATCATTAGTTTGTTCTCTAAAGTAACCTACCAGTAGATGAGTTTCCAAAAAACAAAAAAAAAAAGAAGAAATTTTGGTTCTAAATGGAACTTTTATTGTAACCATATTTTCCACAAAAAGTATAGTTGCTACAATTATTGTTACAAGTGTAAAATAATATAGACTATGGGATCTCTTTCAAACAGAAGACTTATGTAATTTTTCTCAAACATATTTTGATGTCTAAGGTGACAGATCTAAAGTTTTCAACTAGAACCATAAAGGGGATTGAGAGCAAAGTTCCTCAAAGAACGGTTTATTCTATTGTTCTGTGTAACCCATCTGTGTACCTTTAGGAGTGCTTTTGAGAACGCAGAACCATGTGCTAATGTGAAGAGCCTGCAATGTAACATCGAAAACTTTTGCTCAAAGAACTCTCTTTATCTCTAAAGAACCAAATGTCAACAACAAAAACAAAATTCTTCATAAGAATGATAAACAACCATTAATGAATGTTTGTTTTATGAGAGTAGTGATGGAAAGATTTGTTTTTTTCATCAGCCTCTTTTTAAATGCTCATTGCAACAGCAATTTATTTTTATAATGCACCTATTTAATAATTATTCAGTTTAAAATATAATTTAGAATTTGACTAATCTCAGCTATTTGCTTTTTAATTGCCCAAATAACATTCAACAGCAACTTGACTATTTTTTTTTAACAAATTAAACAAGAAATTCCCTTCTTTGCAGATTAACATGAGACTTCTGGAGTTTAAATACTAATTTGTGGCATAAGCATTTTGCAAAGTCGTCCTCAAAAATGGTCCATTTCAAAAGAAGTTTCAATTATTAGGGTTCTTTTTTTTAATTCTATGGTGGTGGATAATAGTGAAAACTTCAAGTTCCTCATTCATTTGGGTTATGAAAAGTACCGCAGGGAAAATTCATTTAGTCATGTTTTCAAACTGAAAGAACCCGAGAAAACCTCTTCATTCTCTAGTCTGTTGACCTTTGATGAGCTTCATGTTAGAAGATAGTTTCAATGACAAATATGGGTCCATAATATTCGGTTGCCACTTTTATACTTTGACATTCCTTAGTGGCCTGTTGAATTAGAAAATATCTAGTTTTCCAATGCATAGTGGAGACCGGGGCTAGTTGTCACAAAGGAATGAAATTCCTAAGAATTAAAAGTCCAGTTATTCATAAAACATTTTTTTATAGAATTTATTAATTATATTTTTTTATGACTTGTTTTGTCTCTCATAATTGATTTAGTGTTTACATTTTTAAAGAAAAGCCTGTATGGCAAGCGGTTCCATTGTGGCTTACCCCATATAGTGTGATAATTTATTTTTAATTTTTAATTTTTTACTAAAATCTGAAATCATTGAAATCATGTGGAATGACAGCCTTTATGTTTTGCACTTTTATTTTAATTAGTGAAAACATCAGACTCCTCAACAGTTTAGTTAAGACAAGACATTGGTTTGCTTTACCTGTCTGAATGCATTCATTTAAATCAATAATATGCAGTTTTTTCCCCCTTCACTCGGGTTGTTTTGCATTTGTTTAGACAAAATAGATATAGACAGGAACACATGCAGCCTCGCTTCTTCTTTTCATTCATAAATGATGACTTCTCTGAATTATACAATTCAGTCACTTGCAAAGAGAATCACCTTGTACTGAGCTATTACAGATAATCTGCAGTCATAACACAGTTTGAACCAAACAAACAAAACACTTGGCTCATATACTGTGGACCTTGTGGATGAGGATTATGTTTAGTATTCACATATACATATGAACGATAGTGAACAGTGTCTTGTAGCACTTATAAAGATTCCTTCCAAGGTTCAAATTGAGGCGGTCACAGTCTTTGATAAGTACATAGATAAATTAATAAACTACATCAATATTATGATATATTCATAGTATGTGATACAGTTTCTGCTTGAGTGTCATGTCTGGGCTCCTCAACACTGTATAGTATTTTACATAAAATATCCAGAAGGTCTTCTTCTGGCAGTGCATGCATGGATTCACATGAGTGTAGTACGAGTGCAAAATAAATCAGATTCTGTGCACCTATTACAGCTTGATTGTCAAGTTCTCTAGTTCATGTAGTCCTTGAGTGTTATAAGGAAGATGGAAATATTAATGTATAGAGAATTGGTAGTTAACAGATATTAAGTATTAAGAATAAAGTTGTGTTTAAGAAGATGCAAGGATGAAGGAAGAATTGCAACAGGAGTGAGATGCTTATATACCCTTTGATTGACAGGATTAGATGAACAAGCTGACTTTGTTTAGAATTAGATATTTGATAGATCATTGGTAGACTTGAAACTCTTGCATGGCTTGCTTGTTACAGATGAGGTCAAACGCGTTTCTCTCTAAGGTTCTTTGTTTTCTGCAGTGCTCAGAAATCCCACTCTCTCCTACAAGTTCATCACGTGTGTTTGGTAATGAATGGGGCAGAATCACGCTGCCGGTTACACAGATGCATGTATACGCATATACTTTTTAGTGCAGATTTCCGACAGAATAGATAATGTGACCTTCTCGATTGAAAATATATGGTTTTACAGCCTGATTCCACATGCGAACCTTCTGGGGATGTTCTGTGGAAGCTTCAAAGAAGCCAGAAGTGCGTCAATTTTGATGTAACTCAACACAAAGTGAAATATCTGTCATTATGTACTTATCCTCAGGTTGTTCCAAACCCATATCATGCTGTCAGTTTTTTTCTGAAGAATTACTGTAGGTTTGGAATCTTCACATAAAGGTTCCAAAAGAGTGTTTTTGCAGCAATGCCATAGAAAAACCAGGTAACACTTTATTTTAATGTGTCCTTGTTACACGTTACATGTGCTTACTATTATAATAACAATTAATTATGCATAATTACATACAGTCAAACCCAAATCCTAACCCTAACCATATAGTAAGTACATGTAGTTAGTTAATATGACTCAGTACTTAAATGTATAATTACACTGTAACAAGGACACCTTAAAATAAAGTGTAACCCAAAATAATTTTAGGTTCTCCAAAGAACCTTTCAGTGAACATTTATTTTGTTGTGAAGAACATTTTAATAATCTAAACTAAAGAATCTTTTGCCACTATAAAGTTTCCTATTAAAGCTTCTATGGATGTTAAAGATTCTTCATGGAACCATCAATGCCAATAAAGAACCTTTTTAAGAGTGTAAATGTAAGTAATAACAGAATGATCTGAAGGATTCAGCTAGTGCGTTCATGTCTTAGACTCACAGAGGTGATCTTCCTCCCAGCGCCCCTCTTCTTCGATTGCTCTTACTATTATAATAACAATAAATTATGCATAATTACATGCAAGTAACCCTAAGCCAAACTCTAATCCTAACCCTAACCACATAGTAAATACATGTAGTTAATTAATATGACTCAGTACTTAAATGTATAATTACACTGTAACAAGGACACCTTAAAATAAAGTGTAACCCAAAATAATTTTAGGTTCTCCAAAGAACCTTTCAGTGAACATTTATTTTGTTGTGAAGAACATTTTAATAATCTAAACTAAAGAATCTTTTGCCACTATAAAGTTTCCTATTAAAGCTTCTATGGATGTTAAAGATTCTTCATGGAACCATCAATGCCAATAAAGAACCTTTTTAAGAGTGTAAATGTAAGTAATAACAGAATGATCTGAAGGATTCAGCTAGTGCGTTCATGTCTTAGACTCACAGAGGTGATCTTCCTCCCAGCGCCCCTCTTCTTCGATTGCTCTACCTGTTTTTACACCTTACGGCTGCTCTTGACGTGACTGACATTCCAGCCTGACAAAGGGCGCCTCTGATTGAAAGAAAGCAGTGTGATTGCCTTGTCAGTTCCACAGGCTTCTGCAAGTATGTGCATCTGCTGGAATGTTCCAATGCGCAAGGTCGTGACCTTTGTCAGAACTAGAAAACGACCAGTGTGGACTGAATGAAGTCTGACACTCACATGCAGAAGTGCTGGCATACAAAATCTCATCGAATGAGGGACTTGAGCCATATATAGAGACCAGAATAAATAGAGAGATTTGGGGGTGGAAACCTTTGACTTGGGCCAGTATGCAGCAGTAAATAAATTACTTGAAATAAAATAAATGTTAACTAAAATAAATTGCAGTATTATATAAATAAATAAAGAAAAAACTGATTTTTGTATAAGATTTCATGCAGAATGGCCCAGGATGGATGCAGCATGCGTGCAGATGCAGTAAACAGCGCATGTCCACCACGTGCTGCTTCTGCCGAGCGTCTCTGAAACTGTGACTTCATCCCATGACCTATAAGTCAGTCACTTCCCATGTGCAGGGTGAAATATAGGTCAATGGAAAGTAAACATTAATAATAGACAGGATCATAGCAAAGTCCAAATGTGACGGCTCTCTGTGGGGTTTGGGTAAATATCAGTCTGCCACCTGGTCGATTGGCTAATCCTGCTGTTCAACCCATTTAAACAGGTGACCTCCGGCAGAGGTGACTCTTCCTTCTGATTTGCTGTGTAATGTAAAGCCTTATGATTCTTCAAACACAGTTGTGTTCAAAAGTCTGAGACCCCTAGATATTTTATTCTTTGAACAGATTTCAAAGTTTTAGAAATCTGAAAAACTGTATAAAAAAGAAGAAGTTGTAGTTTAAAGCATTTTTCACTATATCTAACTCAAAAACAAAACAGGGGCATAACAATTGTTAAAACATTGCTTTTACTTTATTGTTATGCTGATAATCATGTTGTTATTATATTAACTGAAACTAAAACTTTAAGGCCCGGTTTCACAGACCAGGACTAGGCCTTAGTTAAATTAAGGTATTTAAGCAGCTTTTATAAAAATGCCTTAGAAGAAAACGTTACAGGTGTGCATCTCGAGACAGAAAAATGGCACTGACATATTTTAAGATATGTCAGAGCAAGATATTTTCAGTTGAGACCGCTCAAACATGCATTTTAGTCTGGGACAATCCTTAAGACTTGTCTGTGAAAACGGAGGTAAAAAAAAAAAAACATTTCATTGATTTAAGTGAATCCTGAAGTAAAAATAAATATAAATATTAGATGAAAAACTTGAAATGTTTCCATGGGAAGTTGAAGTACTAAAATTACTAAAACTAAAACTGAATTTGAAGCCAAATATAACTATTAAAAAATACAAAAAAAGCACATACTAAAAAAACTAAAACTTAAACTAAAAAAAAAAGGCTATTTCAAAACATCAGTCAATTCCATAATACTATATAAATAATACTAAAATAACACTGCTGGTGGTTAAAGAAAAATGATAAACCAAAAAATGGTGCAAGAATGCAGTGGCGGCTTGTCGGGGGAGGCAGGGGAGGCACAGCTTGCCCATAATTTTGAGGTGAAAATGGGAGGAGGACGATTTAATGTTAATCTTGATCCTACGCCTTCCACAGAATATATAAATACAGACAAATACATTTAGACCACTTAACTTAATAATTGCTATCAGGATGTGAAGAGACTTTCAACCAGCATAACAAAAAATGTCTCTGAAGACAATCACCTCTTGCACCTTTAAATTAAGATATTTAAGCAGATTTTATAAAAATGCCTTAGAAGAAAACGTTACATGTGTGCATCTTGAGACAGAACAATGGAACTGACATATTTTAAGATATGTCAGAGCAAGATATTTTCAGTTGAGACCGCTCAAACATGCATTTTAGTCTGGGACAATCCTTAAGACTTGTCTGTGAAAACGGAGGTAAAAAAAAAAAAAACATTTCATTGATTTAAGTGAATCCTGAAGTAAAAATAAATATAAATATTAGATGAAAAACTTGAAATGTTTCCATGGGAAGTTGAAGTACTAAAATTACTAAAACTAAAACTGAATTTGAAGCCAAATATAACTATTAAAAAATACAAAAAAAGCACATACTAAAAAAACTAAAACTTAAACAAAAAAAAAAAGGCTATTTCAAAACATCAGTCAATTCCATAATACTATATAAATAATACTAAAATAACACTGCTGGTGGTTAAAGAAAAATGATAAACCAAAAAATGGTGCAAGAATGCAGTGGCGGCTTGTCGGGGGAGGCAGGGGAGGCACAGCTTGCCCATAATTTTGAGGTGAAAATGGGAGGAGGACGATTTAATGTTAATAAAATTCACAATTCATTTCAGTTAATGTCTCAGAATGTGTATTTTTTGTATGTAATTTCACAGTTGTAATACCATAACGTGAAAGCG
>NW_015540875.1:2834214-2839293 GCF_001515605.1 Sinocyclocheilus anshuiensis | reverse complement strand
TCGTTGGTAAAAAAAAATTAGCCAATCAGCATCGAGTGTTCACTTTCAGCGCTGAGGAGTGTTGAGAAGAGAAACCTCGCCGAGGAGGCTAGCCTCCCTTCTGGTATATCAACCAATGATCACAGAGACGTAAATTACGTGATATTAGTTTGCCGCTGCGCTGATAATGTACCAAGTACTTATGATGAGTAGCGATATTGAATATTTGATCGCCAACAGATTTACCAAGCTGTCATTCAAACAGTATATATTTGTATATATACTGTTTGAATGACAGCTTGGTAAATCTGTTGGCGATCAAATATTCAATACAAATTTAGGGAAAACAGCCTAAGCTGGATATAGGCTACAGCAGTCGGCTTAATTAAATGGCGCAACAGGCAGCTCTCTTTTAACACAGACTTTTAAGAAGGGATGGATGTTTGCTTCAAGTGATAGGCCAGGTAAGTGAAATTATATTATCTTGCTGTATGTGTGTTGTTTTCTTTATGTTTTCTGACTAAAAGCAACCAAAAAGCCATTTTAAAGTGGTTAAGCAAATAATAATAATAATAATCAGCAGGGATCCCAGACCAATACAATTACAGTGCCTCCTCTATTTTAAAACCCACGAGCCGCCACTGCAAGAATGCATTTTGACAATTGGTTTCACTGTTCATGTCTTTAGTAACATATTCTGTGAAGGCATGCACTTCTGTTTTACTTGTTCAAGTGTGAATTGCTCCTAATTCAAAATAATTCAGTCAGTAAGGTTTAATAAATGTGTGCACCTGAGTGATTAAATATTTGTGCAGAAATGTGGTTGAACACCCAATGTAACCTGTCCCCACCCTTTTTGTCTTATGGTATGCCAGAGCTCCATCACAACCAGTTTCAGGAGAGAACAACTAACAGTGAAAACAAACGAGAAACAGGAAAGTCCAGCTACCGTAACTTTTGACCTCTGAGTGTGAGTCAAGTGTTAATCCTCTGACACACGTGAAGCACATTCACTTATTGATTTATCAGAGCCTCATAAGAATGCAGTTCAACGTCAGCTCTGAAGAAACGTATGCTGTTAAGAGTGCTTGAGTTTGCTCGTTTTTTGCAGTTTTCCATCCTGATTTTTTTGTTCTGCTTTATGCAGAGAGAGAGAAATAATGTGAGAAGTTTCAGAAAAAAAACAGCAAAGACTTTACATTACATTGTCACAAAAAAATCAGTTTCAAACAAATGCTGTTCTTCTGAAATGTTCACCTTTTCCACTAAAAAAAATAAGCAGCACAACTGTTTTCAACTAATAATAACAAGAAATGTTTCTTGAGCAGCAAATCAGCATATTAGAATGATTTCTGAAGGATCATGTGACACTGAAGACTGGTTTAATGATGCTGAAAATTCAGCTTTGCATCACAGGAAAAAAATACATTTTAAAATATATTAATATAGAAAACAGTTATTTTAAATCATAATAACATTTCACAATATTCCTGTTTTTTATGTATTTTTGATCAAATAAATGCAGCCTTGGTGAGCAAAAGAGACTCCTTTCAAAAAATTGTACTGACTCCGAACTTTTGACAGGTAGTGTATGGCTTAATTAAATGGCGCAACAGGCAGCTCTCTTTTAACACAGACTTTTAAGAAGGGATGGATGTTTGCTTCAAGTGATAGGCCAGGTAAGTGAAATTATATTATCTTGCTGTATGTGTGTTGTTTTCTTTATGTTTTCTGACTAAAAGCAACCAAAAAGCCATTTTAAAGTGGTTAAGCAAATAATAATAATAATAATCAGCAGGGATCCCAGACCAATACAATTACAGTGCCTCCTCTATTTTAAAACCCACGAGCCGCCACTGCAAGAATGCATTTTGACAATTGGTTTCACTGTTCATGTCTTTAGTAACATATTCTGTGAAGGCATGCACTTCTGTTTTACTTGTTCAAGTGTGAATTGCTCCTAATTCAAAATAATTCAGTCAGTAAGGTTTAATAAATGTGTGCACCTGAGTGATTAAATATTTGTGCAGAAATGTGGTTGAACACCCAATGTAACCTGTCCCCACCCTTTTTGTCTTATGGTATGCCAGAGCTCCATCACAACCAGTTTCAGGAGAGAACAACTAACAGTGAAAACAAACGAGAAACAGGAAAGTCCAGCTACCGTAACTTTTGACCTCTGAGTGTGAGTCAAGTGTTAATCCTCTGACACACGTGAAGCACATTCACTTATTGATTTATCAGAGCCTCATAAGAATGCAGTTCAACGTCAGCTCTGAAGAAACGTATGCTGTTAAGAGTGCTTGAGTTTGCTCGTTTTTTGCAGTTTTCCATCCTGATTTTTTTGTTCTGCTTTATGCAGAGAGAGAGAAATAATGTGAGAAGTTTCAGAAAAAAAACAGCAAAGACTTTACATTACATTGTCACAAAAAAATCAGTTTCAAACAAATGCTGTTCTTCTGAAATGTTCACCTTTTCCACTAAAAAAAATAAGCAGCACAACTGTTTTCAACTAATAATAACAAGAAATGTTTCTTGAGCAGCAAATCAGCATATTAGAATGATTTCTGAAGGATCATGTGACACTGAAGACTGGTTTAATGATGCTGAAAATTCAGCTTTGCATCACAGGAAAAAAATACATTTTAAAATATATTAATATAGAAAACAGTTATTTTAAATCATAATAACATTTCACAATATTCCTGTTTTTTATGTATTTTTGATCAAATAAATGCAGCCTTGGTGAGCAAAAGAGACTCCTTTCAAAAAATTGTACTGACTCCGAACTTTTGACAGGTAGTGTATTTATTTAAAATAACTGTACTATTGTTTGTTCACAAATGACATTTATAAAAAATAATTTTCACTCGGTAACTGTATAAAACAAGGAAAAGGAAAAGCTTCAATTGTAAATTATACACATTGCTGAAGCATTCATTATGTAGCTGCAGTTTCCAAAACAAAAGTTTCTGAATCCTCACCATTCTGTTTCTCCCTTCCTGAAGGAAACTATGATCATAATGAGAGCTTGTGGACATGTTCCTTCCTTTTAATCTTCATTGTGAGTCCTGATCATTTCTGATTTCCTAGCTAGAGGTTACTGAGTGGCTGTGTTGTTGGTCATAGTGGGCGTTTCTACCACTGGATGCCCTAATCTGATTGGTGGGCTGATGCTGACAATCTCAAATATCGGTCAATTAATCAGCCTGGATCTGCCTACATCTGTAGTTTCTGAGCACCTTGTTCATCATTTAGTCATTCTTTCAACCTTAATTCCCCCCTACTATTCATCTGATTCAGGGGTTGCATGTTTTTTTAATTCAAATTATTAAAATAAAACGATAATGATACTTTCAGGTCTTGGTCTGTCATTTATGAGGAACAACTGAGATTGACACTTCCACGAAACTCTATTATGTCTGTGAAACCTCTGAGCAATAACATTTTCCTCTGGGTTTTTGTCACCCTCTCTTACACACACACACACACACAGTCTCTTTTTCATTCTGTGCTCATTTCATGCTCCCTCTGGTTTATAGTAAATGGAGTTATTGGCCAGACAGCAGGATAGTTAAACAGGTGTTTCCCAAATGGGCACTGAGCTGCATCGGTACAGGAATGGCCTCTGTTTTGCCCTTCGCCTCGGGTTGAACCATTTGTTTGAAGAAGTGTGAAAAACACCATTTCACCCATAGCCAGTCTAGAGGTCATGAATGCATGAACTAGCTTTTCTGCATCAGAAATAGGTATCATGTTTCGCTAAGTAATATTTTTTTTACTTCTTTATGACTTTGAACAAGAAACGTACACATCTCAATTAATGTATTTTATATCTTAAGGTTTAATTTTTTTAGTATTTTTTTATATTATATTTTCTATCTGTTGCAATGTCTCACACGTGTGGGCCTTTTTTGTGTAGGTGGCGCTCTTGCGTATGTCGTGGAGTGAGCTGTTCGTTTTAAATGCTGCTCAGTGCTCTATGCCACTGCATGTAGCGCCCCTGCTGGCCGCTGCCGGTCTACACGCTTCCCCCATGTCAGCCGAAAGAGTGGTGGCCTTCATGGACCACATACGTGTCTTCCAAGAGCAGGTGGAGAAACTGAAAGCTCTTCAGGTAGACACGGCTGAATACTCCTGTCTGAAGTCCATCGTACTCTTCACCTCTGGTAAGAACAACTAACCTTAAGGCTACTTGGTTTGATTAGTATTTACTGTATGAGTCCATTTTAGAAACACCTCAATAATACCATTTAGAAAACACCTGGACCTGTTTTGCTGATCTGTTTAGGTCTAGTTGTCAGTAGGGATGGGTACCGAAACCCGGTATTTAATCGGTCCCGGGGCTAAATTATGAAAGACCGGAGTATCGATAAGCTCTGACGTTAACGGTTCTGCTATCGGTACTGTAGAAATTAATAAAACACACATACATTTATTATTGCTATATATACATTATCTTGCAAATTCTATCTCACCAGACTCGCCAGCTGTTTTTCAAACATTTGTCTATGATGCATTTTTGCTATTCCCAATTCAGAAACGAGATCGCGTCCATGCGGAGGAGCTTCAGCACGCGCAACATGAAAGCCCTGTTTAATTATGATAGAAGAGAGAACTAAACATTCAAACATCTGCTTACACTTTAGGCCTGTGGCTATTTTATTAAGCTAATTATATATTTTTTTTATTTCGATTTTGGCTTCTAAGGATTATACAAAAGAAGACATGAGGTAAAGCTATTAAAAACTAGCTGCGTTTCGTATTGCGCAACTTCTTTCCCTTCACAGCGGTGCGCATTCGTTCCTCCCTAAAACCCAAGCTTAACGTCAGAATCAGCTCAATCGGTGATTGTTGTAAGATGCCATCTTTACTGTTGCTAAATTGCGGGACATGTTTGATAAAATGTTGAAAGCACAATCCGCACAAGAGACGCTGTTCCTCAGGCCGAAATGTGTGCGCGCGGCGCGCTACAAAACGGACAAACAAATTACACTTTGAGCTTCGGGCGCATGTCCAATCGATCAAATACACACAAAAATATGTCAAAATGGCCGGCTTGGAGAATATTTACTTAAACACAGTTTATGTCTTAAGTGG
>NW_015540875.1:2818659-2823416 GCF_001515605.1 Sinocyclocheilus anshuiensis | reverse complement strand
CGATAAGCAGTATCGGTAAGAGTAGTAATAAACCTTAAACCTTAACGATACCCATCCCTAGTTGTCAGTAGTCCTGAGACTATTTTTTGAGGTTTCCATTGTTATTAAGAGTAGTAATACCGTTAAAACCTTAACGATACCCATCCCTAGTTGTCAGTAGTCCTGAGACTATTTTTTGAGGTTTCCAATCGTGTTTGTTATTAACTAAGCGAAATAAATAGAAAGGGTACCAGATTACATAACGTACGTTACTGTACAAACTACATGTTACACCCAAAACATTCATGATGGGCAGGATTTTCAGTGCCGCTGCCAAACGCTTTGGTATAGAGCTTCAGACTGAGAGATGTCTTGCCCACTGGTTTAGATTATTTCTGATTCCCTGCTCTACCTGTCAGAAACCCTTTTCCAGCCCAGTCCTGCACTTTTCCAAATGGATGACTGAACCCACCACTCTCAATTCGTTTTTTTATCACTCAATCCTTCACGCTTCCATCTATTATTGAAACCAGCCAAGCAGCCCCCCGCCCCACCTCAACTTCCACCAACATGACTGAATTATGCATGCTGAGTTGCAGCAAGAGGGATTCGCTTCAGTCTGGCCGTGACCTACATAACCTCTGTAGCCTTGGGCATCAATGTGATCCATCCTGCAATTCCAGCCAAATCCCCCCTCCACCCCCTGCTGGGATCCGCCAGCATGAGCTAACAGGGACAGACAAACTCTTGTGGCCCGTAACCTCAGCCCAAACCTCCTATCACCTCACATCACCCGACAGGCCTCTAATGTCAGCCAGTCACCCCGATTGCCCGACGCGGTGCGGTGGCAGCTCCCAGCGCGTGTTCACACTGTGAAACACAAAGAGAGGGGGACGCTTTTGCCGTGCAATGCCAGCGTGAGGGGGACTGGCACAGAAGCACGCAAGGCTTGTCACCGCTGACATTACGCCAGGGACTGACGCATCAGTGCCCCCCTTACAAAACGCTGCCTACCGTAACTATACATGTCTTTATCTGGACTCATGGGACAGAAGTGTCGGTTGTGTCCCACTCAGCAGGTATCCTCGCCCTCATAGAAATATGAAGCAATTAATCTTTTGTTATCAGAACTGAAGCTCAGCAGGATTAAGTGTACGTAGTATGTAGATAGATAGATAGACAGACAGACAGACAGACAGATAGATAGACATGTGTTGAATTTCTTTCAGTTGTGATAGACAGACAGACTGACGGACGGACGGACGGACAGATAGATAGATAGATTTATTGATTTGTAGAAAGATGGATAGATGGGTTGATAGATAGTAGTACAGTATTTCTTAATTTTCCCATCTGTTTTTACTTTCTTCTTCAGATGCCATGGGTCTGTCTGATGTGGCCCATGTGGAGAGTATCCAGGAAAAGTCCCAGTGCGCTCTCGAGGAGTATGTGCGTAACCAATACCCCAATCAACCCAACCGATTCGGCCGCCTGTTGTTACGGCTGCCCTCCCTGCGCATCGTGTCTTCTCCTGTTATCGAACAGCTGTTCTTTGTGCGACTGGTAGGCAAAACGCCCATCGAGACCCTGCTGCGGGATATGCTACTTTCCGGCTCCAGCTACAACTGGCCTTACATGCCTGTCCAGAGAGACCGACCCATCTCACTCCATTACAATGAGAACGGGCCCTGATCCTGCCCCCATAATCCATATCACACCCCAGCTGCCATGGGGTCATGGCCGATACAGAGAATCTGTCAGCAAGCCACGCCCCTTTCTGCCACATCATCACCTGCTCACTTACCTGAAGCACCAGCCGTTTGTTCCGTCAAGGGGAATGGACCACAGCGCTCATATAGACACCGAACTGTTTCCTACAGAGGTTTTCTATGAATGAGGACTGAACGAGAACATTCATTCCTGATTTTGACTCAACCAGAAGCCATTAAAGCTGATGCCAAAACTTTACTAGAACAGCTATTAGATGGACCTCGAAAACCACTTGTATTAACGGGAGAGTCAAGATTCTGTCTGTTTAGTTGGAGGTTTGTATTTCACCCCAAATACAACCGAGAGAACGGCATGACTCTTGCAGGACTCATTGGAGAGAAAGCCATTGCCAAAGTAGGACAGGCAACTGAACTCTCGGGAGCATTTTGTGGAAATGATGACTGAGGTGAAATTTCGTTTGTCTCATTGATTTTTGCGTTTAGGTCTCTGATGAAGTGGGAAGACTTGAAAGAGGCACTTGAAACCAGCCAGATAACCCTCACTTTCCGTGCTTTTCTCAGCTGCATCCAAATAATCAGCACATCTAGACAGAATGTTGCCGTGTCAAGCACAACATGCATCTTGTTAAATACAGGTGTTTATCTCCTGTAGCTTCAAGAAAAACACTAGGGTAAAATAGGGTATTCTGGGACATTTTGGAACGTCGGGAAAGCTCCGATGTGTCCAAGCCAACAAAGTCTATGCTAACTGTACCATATTCTAACTGGGCTGTCATAGGATGAAGTCTTGTTTGATTGTGTAAAGTGTTGAGGTGGCAGTCAAACATGCAAAAATGACCCAGATTACCCTAATTCACCCAACAAACTCAAGACCTCAATTATGCCAATAGTCTGCCTTTGATGACCAGGTATATTGTGTAGCATACTGTAGGCTTCATCAAGTATTTTTGTTACTTTCTTGCTCGTTTGAATATGTTTAAACCCCACTGTCACATTTTTTAACATGGCACTACAGCTTTTAAGGCAGCATTTGGATATAAAAGCCATTGGACCTTTGAAAGCAGGACCTGTTGTATTAGTTCACAGAATATTTCTATCAAAATATGTTTTTCTGTATTTTAGGTTTGGAGAAATTAATTAATTAAATAAAAGTCTGTCATTCACAGAATTGCTGCTTTTTTTGTGACATTTTGTTCCTGTTTCTCATTTCATTCTCGTATTATTCTGGTTTGGGCCACGCCTTAATAGTTTTTAAGCCTGTTGTGCATAAAAAAAATGGATCTGAACTCAAAATGCTGATGTGTCTGACTGACTGAAACAGGTTTTCCTCAGGTATTTATCTCCATGGCAAAAAGCGCTCCAGGTCAGTGTTCCCAATACCATGATTAATGGTTAAGGACCATTGTACAAGGATATTTGGTTGGATTTGGATTGGATTTGCACTAAACAGGTCAATTTAAATCAATTGACTTTATCACATGGCTTCTAGTCACCTTAAAACATTACTTCATGTTTGTCATTCTTATGAGTGGATTTTTCCAAAATGCTAAAATATTTCCTTAATTGACTTAGTTTGTTACTTAAAGGGGTCATATGATGTTGCTAAAAAGAACATTCTTTTTTGTATTTGGTGTAATGAAATGTGTTTATGCGGTTTAAGGTTCAAAAAACACATTATTGTCCACATACTGTACATTATTGTTTCTCCTCTATGCCCTGCCTTTCTGAAACGTGTCGATTTGTACAAAGGTCTGGCCAATCAGAGCACACCTCGCTTTTCAGAACGATGAGCTTTGTAAAAATCAATGCATTTCAGAAAGGCGGGGCATAGAGGAGAAACAATAATGTACAGTATGTGGAAAATAATGTGTTTTTTTAACCTTAAACCGAATAAACACATTTCATTACACCAAATACACAAAATAATGTTCTTTTTAGCAGCATCATATGACCCCTTTAAAGGGAGTTTACCCAAAAATTTAAATTCTGTCATTAATTACTCATCCTCATGTCTGGTTCACCTGTAATTTTATGAAGCTATGAGAATACTTTTTGTGCACAAAGAAAACAAGTCTACATGTCTTCGACGCGCGTTCACAACAGTACCATAATGCATGTGAGTGCATTCCTCTACTTGTAAACAAGGCGCAGTGCATTCGGGTTCCACGTCATGCACCACACGCATGCATGCTACTGTCGTGAGCACACGTCAAAGACTGACAGGAAACTCAGAAGAAACTGTTGAATAAATTTGTCATTTTTGTTTTCTTTTCGCACAAAAAAGTATTCTCGTAGCTTCACAAAATTATGGTTGAACCACTGATGTCACTATTCTCGTAGCTTCATAAAATTATGGTTGAACCACTGATGTCACATGGAATAGTTTAAAGATGTCCTTACTACCTTTCTAGGCCTTGAACATGGTGGTTACGTTGTCTATGCAGGGTCAGAAAGCTCTTGGATTTCATTAAAAATATTTATTTTAAATAAATAAAAATAAAATATTTTAAGGCTGGCTGCACACTAGACGATTTTAAGGCCGATTTGCATCCCTGAACGATCGGGGGCCCGATTCACGGCTTGTCGCAAACGATTTTTTGTCCAAAAAATCCTCTATTGTGTGGTGTCATTACGATTATTTATCTGCTCCTGATCGAGACGGAGCGTCCCCGAACTCAAATCGTAAATATCAAACATGTTTGATCGGGCTGCCTCTGACGTGATACCCGCGATAGCCAATGAGAGTGAGCAAGCGTCACCTACCGGATGTTGCGTGCTTCAATAGCTGAAAATTGGCAGCCACTAAAAACATCCCATGAAAGCAGAGAACATCACCCATATTCTTTGTTATACTTTGTTTTTCACTGTGAAACAGAACGCACGCCATGGATTTAAAGGGATAGTTTACCCAAAAATGTAAATTCTGTCATTAATTACTCACCCTCATGTCTTTCCAAACCCATAAGACCTTTGTTTATCTTCAGAACACAAATGAAGATATTTTTGATGAAATCTGAGAGCTTTCTGACCCTCCATAGACAGCAATGT
>NW_015540875.1:2818205-2818589 GCF_001515605.1 Sinocyclocheilus anshuiensis | reverse complement strand
GTCGCAAACGATTTTTTGTCAAAAAAATCCTCTATTGTGTGGTGTCATTACGATTATTTATCTGCTCCTGATTGAGACGGAGCGTCCCCGAACTCAAATCGTAAATATCAAACAGGTTTGATATTTACGACTCTTGATCGGGCTGCCTCTGACGTGATACCCGTGATAGCCAATGAGAGCGAGCATGCGTCACCTGCCGGATGTTGTGTGCTTCTATAGCTGAAACTTGGCAGCCACAAACATGCCGTGAAAGCAGAGAACATCACCCATATTCTTTGTTATACTTTGTTTTTCACTGTGAAACAGAACGCACGCCATGGATTTAAAGGGATAGTTTACCCAAAAATGTAAATTCTGTCATTAATTACTCACCCTCATGTCTTT
>NW_015540875.1:2810020-2817873 GCF_001515605.1 Sinocyclocheilus anshuiensis | reverse complement strand
ACCCTCATGTCGTTCCAAACCCGTAAGACCTTTGTTCATCTTCGGAACACAAATTAAGATATTTTTGATGGAATCCAAGAGCTTTCTGACCCTGCTTGGACAGCAACGCAACTACCACGTTCAAGGCCCAGAAAGGTAGTAAAGACATCATTAAAATAGTCCATGTGACATAAGTGGTTCACCTGTAATTTTATGAAGCTATGAGAATACTTTTTGTGCACAAAGAAAACAAGTCTTCATGTCTTCGACGCGCGTTCACAACAGTACCATAATACATGTGAGTGCATTCCTCTGTTTGTAAACAAGGCGCAGTGCATTCGGGTTCCACGTCATGCACCACACGCATGCATGCTACTGTCCTGAGCACACGTCAAAGACTGACAGGAAACTCAGAAGAAACTGTTGAATAAATGTGTCATTTTTGTTTTCTTTTCGCACAAAAAGTATTCTCGTAGCTTCATAAAATTATGGTTGAACCACTGATGTCACATGGAATAGTTTAACGATGTCCTTACTACCTTTCTAGGCCTTGAACATGGTGGTTGCGTTGTCTATGCAGGGTCAGAAAGCTCTTGGATTTCATTGCTGACAACATTGATTGTCCTCTATTTGTTTTTCTTCTCTAGTCAATTTGATCTTGCGAATGTCTGTGAGATCATGTGTCACGGTGAAATCGTTCCTACAATCGACAAGTGTGTGGTCTCGCGATCTGCTCGAATCGTCTAGTGTGTGCGTTCAGAGATTATAAGGCTAAAAATCGGTTGAACTGTCTTCATGTCTGTGGTCTCCCATGGTTTTAAAATCGTTTAAGATTTGAAAATCGTCTAGTGTGTCCCAGGCCTAAAGCTGCAGTCTGTAAGTTTTGCCTCTTTGTTGCCATCTCTGTTTGAAAACCTGCAATTGCAGCTATTTGCGGAATTATCGTCTTTGCGTGGGTTGTGCACCGGCATTGCTCCAGCGCGGATGAATCTAATGATTTGAGGTGTATGTGTGGCTGTCAGTCACCACACCGGTGTGGTTGTACTGTACTTAGGAATCACAGATTCTAGCCTACGTCTTAGTTTATTAACAACTTAATACTGTTTAATACCTACCCAAATTAGAATTTTCACCGGATATTGTCATCTGAACAAGTAACAAGTCTGCCACTTTTGTTCTGACCAACTGAGGAAAAAAACATTACAATAAATCGCACTACCAATGGCGATTAAATCTAATGATCACTTAGCTCATATCACATCAAACCGTGCAAATTATTATTATTGTTATACTTTTTTTCTCAAATTGTTAATGTTAACAACATGAGCATTGTGTGTATGTAGTGTGTATTAGCGTTACATGAAGATTTCAATTTCTGTACAGTCTAATTTCTAATTGTCATACCATTCAAATTTCATATTAAGAAATTCTTTTAATCCAAAAAGCAAATTGTTCTTTCTTTGAACTGTTCCTTTTTAAAATACAAAAACGTGTGTAATCCTATGTAAGCTATCTGTAATCAGATGCACATTTAAAATAATTTAAGTCACATGTATTTCATAAAGACATAATCCTTTCTGGATTACAATTCGCCATCAAAATAATAAGTGTAATTATTCCAGCTGCTGTGAGAAAAGGCTATAAACGATCCGCCACCTGCCACATCCTCACATCCCATAGCCTATTAGCCGGGATGCCTTATTTATGTTTACAGATGTGACGTAATGACGCAGTGGCGTGCTTGAATTTCCCGCGAAATTCCTACCAGTACCACTCAAATTAGGAAACATTATTATAAGCTAACCGTTGTGAATCGGGCTAAAGTAAGGTGATAGTTTTGAACACTGGCTGATTATGTACTTGCTCAATTATTGATTTCGGATCATTTTTAACCAAAAAAAGTTATGGACTGCATCTTTAATTTGTGTTCTGTAGATGAACAAAGGTCTTACGGGTTTGGAACAATATAAGGGTGAGTAATTAATGACAGAATTTTAATTTTTTATTACATTTTGAATGAATAATTTCATTCCACTCCCCAATAATTTCATTCCATCCCATTCCACTGATTTCACAATGATGTGAAATCAGTGTATCAATACAATGAATTCAGGTACTATCAAGAGCCTTGATCCACTACACACTGGGACACTGGTGACTTTTTCACCATTGGTGAATATTGTGAACAGCTATGCTTTTTTCTGTTGCATCAGGGGAAATTCTAGGGAGTGACTGAGACATAGCCATTGTGATCTTTAAAGATCACTGAATACCTTAACCAATATGGTTTAAAAAAAAGATTAATTTATTTATATTATATACATTTCAAGACATCTAAATACTTAGATGATGGAATATGCATTTAACCTTTTTTCATTCTTTTGGAAAATTCACTAATGCATAATGCTCAGACCTCTGTTGGCAGGGTTATAAGTCATGCTTGTGGCCTTGTGGTCTCCAGACCCCTTCCAGCAATAGAGCGGCTAGTATGAAAATTACTTGTACCTTCATTTCAGACTCTTCACTCCAGTTCAACAGTGACCTCTTCACCTCAACAACATGCAATATTACCTAACTGTGAATATTAAATGTATTTGCAGCAGCATGTGCCCCGTGGGTAAGTTAAATGTCTGTTTGAATGTAGATGCATGTTGGTTTTTATCATCTCATACATATTTTAAGCATCTATAAGGATGCATGTATTGTAATTATTCCAGCTGCTGTGAGAAAAGGCTATAAACGATCCGCCACCTGCCACATCCTCACATCCCATAGCCTATTAGCCGGGATGCCTTATTTATGTTTACAGATGTGACGTAATGACGCAGTGGCGTGCTTGAATTTCCCGCGAAATTCCTACCAGTACCACTCAAATTAGGAAACATTATTATAAGCTAACCGTTGTGAATCGGGCTAAAGTAAGGTGATAGTTTTGAACACTGGCTGATTATGTACTTGCTCAATTATTGATTTCGGATCATTTTTAACCAAAAAAAGTTATGGACTGCATCTTTAATTTGTGTTCTGTAGATGAACAAAGGTCTTACGGGTTTGGAACAATATAAGGGTGAGTAATTAATGACAGAATTTTAATTTTTGATTACATTTTGAATGAATAATTTCATTCCACTCCCCAATAATTTCATTCCATCCCATTCCACTGATTTCACAATGATGTGAAATCAGTGTATCAATACAATGAATTCAGGTACTATCAAGAGCCTTGATCCACTACACACTGGGACACTGGTGACTTTTTCACCATTGGTGAATATTGTGAACAGCTATGCTTTTTTCTGTTGCATCAGGGGAAATTCTAGGGAGTGACTGAGACATAGCCATTGTGATCTTTAAAGATCACTGAATACCTTAACCAATATGGTTTAAAAAAAAGATTAATTTATTTATATTATATACATTTCAAGACATCTAAATACTTAGATGATGGAATATGCATTTAACCTTTTTTCATTCTTTTGGAAAATTCACTAATGCATAATGCTCAGACCTCTGTTGGCAGGGTTATAAGCCATGCTTGTGGCCTTGTGGTCTCCAGACCCCTTCCAGCAATAGAGCGGCTAGTATGAAAATTACTTGTACCTTCATTTCAGACTCTTCACTCCAGTTCAACAGTGACCTCTTCACCTCAACAACATGCAATATTACCTAACTGTGAATATTAAATGTATTTGCAGCAGCATGTGCCCCGTGGGTAAGTTAAATGTCTGTTTGAATGTAGATGCATGTTGGTTTTTATCATCTCATACATATTTTAAGCATCTATAAGGATGCATGTATTTTACATCTTTAGTTCGATAAAAATCCAGCTTCAGTTTTACCATTGTTTAGACTCTGACGTGTTTTAATAGTCATTGTGGCTTGTGGTTAAAATGAGAAATCTGGTGTCAGGCCCCATAAATCATTCAGACGTGACAGTGATTGTTCCAAACTCTACTATAGCAAACAAATGGGGTGTTGTTGAGCAGTGCTTGAGTCACATACACGTTTAACCTCTAACTGATGTGACAATCTCAATTTAACAAGAGGCCTGGATGAACTATAGCAATACACGTTTCAGATGTTAAGAATGAAGTCGCCCGCAGCTATAGCGCTTAAACTTGAACACTGGCCACAAGGGCAAGCGGTCTGTCTCTGGGAGGGTCGGCCAGTAAGATCAATAGTTGAGACGTCAAATTGAATTGAGGTCAGTCTTTGTGCATACAAGGTCTCTCATTTTTGGCTCTCAGTCAGGAAGCCAGCTGCTGAAGCGGAGCTCCTGCCCTGCGGCAGGTTGAGGGAACGCACAAAGCCGTACTGGAGAAGTTTGGGACGATTGCTTTTTGGGGGTGCTGAAATCAAAAGCCCATTTATTTAGGTGTTTTTCATTTGAAAATGAAATCCATTTCGTTTTCCAAACCGAAAATCCAGAGCAATCACAATCTCATAAAACTAATGACCGTGACTAAAAGAAATTCCTCCAGCACAGTCACTGGGACCGAAACATCCGCAGCATTTTAACAAAGTCGTCCACCCTTCCCTGTAGCTGTTATAAATCCTTAAAGAGGGCCTGACGAGGATATGTGGCAATGGCATCAATATTGATGTGGGAGAAAGTCCCTCCAAAACCCAGTTAAGCTGCAGGGCATCAATATTGATGGTGTTGCGTTGCCAACTGCCCCAGGGCAACTCTCAAATAGTGATTACCAAAACGCAAGAATTTGATTATAACGCTCCCAGAATAGAGATCTTCAGTTTAATGATTTGTAAATCTCCCTCCAAATTGTACTCTTTAGATTCTCAAATGGTCTGTATGTTTCTCATTCTCCTATTTGTGTAATCTGTGAATGATTCGAAACAATAATCGCCTGTATTCTAATAGGGTTGGGCCGATAGACGATGCCATCGCCGATGACTGACGGACATCACGATGTTAAGCTGACCAGAATAGAGATCTTCAGTTTAATGATTTGTAAATCTCCCTCCAAATTGTACTCTTTAGATTCTCAAATGGTCTGTGCCATCGCCGATGACTGACAGACATCACGATGTTAAGCTGACATCGGGATTCCTAATGATCATCGTGATCATTCGCCATCGTCCTATCAGACATTTCTCCTTACTCTGTGTATGTGGTAAGTGAACTTTCATGTACTGTAATGCAACAGGCTACCGCTAGTAAGCGGCTAACCTTTTAGTGGCTCCGTATAACGCGTTATTTGTTTCATGCTTTGGGCACACCCCTAACCCCGCCCCGCCCCCCGATGTCATCGTCCATCACGATGTTTCACTGTAGACATCGCCCAACCCTATATTCTAATTTTACTAGCCTCTGAGAACTAGACATCTCTTAAAGGAATCATTCACGCAAAATTGCACATTAGCATTTAGAATCAAGACACATAGCAGTGGCTTGACATCATGTTTCTCACAAATGCTTGTGTATGGATCCAGATGACTAAATGTACAGTGCTTTTATGTTAATTTTATGCTTTCATTTTTTTTGCTTTCATTGTATAGGACAGAGCATGCCGGACAATCTGCTAAATTTTGTGTTCCACCAAAGAAAAGTTATACAGGCTTGGAACGACATGAGAGTGAGTAAATGTCTTTTCATTCTGGAGTAAAATAGATTTTTTTGAGCCCTCTAAAATAGATTCTACTGAAATAGTCTGCAGATTGGAGTCAGTCATTTATTTATGTTTAATTTTATGTATGTATTTATTTATTTAAAGAAATTACTACTTTTATTCAGAAAGGATGCATTAAATTAATCAAAAGTGACACTAAAGTGTCTACATTTATAATGTTCTAATATAGAACATGTTCAGATATGCTGTTCTTTTGAACCTTTTTTAATCAAAGAATCCTAAAAAAATGTATTAAGCAACACATTGTTTACAACACTGACGATAATAATAATGACACTGAAGACTGGAATAATGATGTTGAAAATTCAGCTTTGCATTGCAGGAATAAATTACATTTTAAAATATATTCAAATAGAATACAGAGTTTTAAAATGATAATAAAATGTCACAATATTTAGTATTTTTAATCTTATATATAACCGAGTTCCAAAGGTTCCTGCTCGCCATTAGCTCAGTTGTTTATTTGTGTTCACAGGGGCTCTGTGAGTCACATACTGAACTGATGCCCAGTGACACACATTGCATTAAAAGTTCACTGATTCTAGACAATTCTATAAGAGTGGACAGAGCGATTAAAGCGTCCTGGATTCACAGGATTTTTCTTGGCTACATGTTTGCAGGCGAATTTCCCAGGGGGTTTCTTCTTCCTGTTTCATTATGATTTCCATACTCCACATTAATGATATCATACTCTCGCTGTTGCCGACCCCTCTGCTGGAGCATAGATATGATTACAGTGATGCAGTTTCTGGGTCAGTAAGTTAAATATTTCAGATGGTTTATTTTTAGGCACGTCTGTTTCCACTTTGTGCATGCTCTCCCCCGTTTTGCTTCCCCTCAGTCTCTCTCTCCCCCCTCCTTTCTGGCTGTCTTGGCTTTGGGCAGCATTTGACCTAGAAAGTCGTCATCACGTGGCCTTAAGGCCTGTCAATGTTACCCAGAATCTGTGTGTGCCATTACAGCAGAAAGTGCTGTGCATGGTGAGGTTATAAGCATTTTCATCTTGCTTCATTATAGTGGGGTCCAAAAGTCCATTTGTGCATTAAAATGCTTGTGTTTTCCTTTTTTCCTTTTTAATTTAATACTGTTTAGAATTACATATCACATTATTAACATAACAGTTTAAATAAAGAAGTTGAACTAAAAAATTAACGAATTTCATCATTTATTAGCATCTGACGTGTCCCCTTTTTGCTTAAATAACAGCAGCACTAAAGCTGACATGAACAAAACCTGATGATCCATGTACAAATAGAATTCATTAGTTTATTTTTAATTAGTAACCTAAAACAGTGCATTTAATTATATTAATATTACATTTTAAAATATTATTTAAATTATGTATTTAAAAGTTAAGTAAATTCTAAATAATTTTCAATTCAATTTCAATGTATTTAGTACTTTTTTTAAAGAACTTACTACTTTTATTCAGCAATGATGCATTAAAGTAATCAAAAGTGACAGTAAAGACATTTATAATGTAACAAAAGATTTCTATTTCAAATAAATGATTACTATTAGTAATACTTACATTTATTAAAATACTAATACTAGTTTTTTTGCTTTAAATTTATATTAAATAAATTATTATTCAATTTTATTTGAAATAGATTATTATTGAATAAATATTAATTTCTTATTTACGTCAAAATGTTTCTTTTTTAAATTCATATGAAAACAATGGTCTAAATTATTATTCAATTTAGATTTAGTACTTAATCCAAATAATTTAATACAGTATATACTATTCAGTACTACTTGTAACACTAATTAAAATAAATACTAATACTACTTTCTAATCTAATAATCTAATAATTATTACTTAATCTAATAATAATTACTACATAATTATTACTTAATTTTATATTAATTTATAAAAACATATTAATTTCTTATTTTGTGTCAAAATGTTTATTTTTGAATTTATACAAAATAAATTATGATCTAAATTATCCAATTTTATGTAAATAATTATGCTCTAAAATAAAATTATTAAATAAATATTTGTGTCAAAATGTTATTTTTTAAATGTATATGAAAAAATATCATCTAAATTATTATTACATTTTATATTAAATAAATGATCTAAGTTGGCACCAATAGCCTTGTGGTTAGTGCATCAACACTAGCACAACTGTGCTCACAGTGAGCCGAGATTGATTCCTGTCTCCAGGTCCTTTGCTGATCTCTCCACCCAATGCTTTCCTGTCTGCTCTCTACTTTCCT
>NW_015540875.1:2807757-2809969 GCF_001515605.1 Sinocyclocheilus anshuiensis | reverse complement strand
TATATTATTATTTTTATTTTATTTATTTTTTTTATAATAAATTATCTAAAAAGTTATTCAATAAATATTAATTTTGTTATTTATTTTAATATTCTTACAACTTTTTATTTCAAGGTTTAAATCAGGTTTTAAATCCCAGATTTTAAGTTTGTTCTAAGACTTTTGGATTCAGAGAATGTTTTTTGGCAGAGAATGTTTATAACTTCATAAATGACAGTCATTTGAGTTTTGCATGCACAGATTGTGTACACGCCTGTACATCACTAACAAACTCTATATGCCCTTTGCAGAGCTGCACATTGATTCCTGATCTCTGTGTTAACTCCACTGTCATTACACCAGCACTGATGGATCTACTACATTAGATCACAGTCATATTCTATCGAGTTGTTCGGTACTGTAAGGACAGGGTAATTGTTGCAGATATGACATGCCATTGAACTGTTAACAGAAAGGGAACGA
Source organism: Sinocyclocheilus anshuiensis (assembly GCF_001515605.1). Lineage (NCBI taxonomy): Eukaryota > Metazoa > Chordata > Actinopteri > Cypriniformes > Cyprinidae > Sinocyclocheilus > Sinocyclocheilus anshuiensis. The sequence continues at coordinate 2,809,507 of NW_015540875.1, read as the reverse complement.
GTTGAGATGAGATACAACACTCAGTCCTCGTGGCCTTTAGGCAAATTTCCTATCGTGTTGACAACATCTGCCACTATATGCTGTGTTTGTCTGAGCAGTTAGTATCTGCATGTTTTGATCAATTAATATGTTTACTTAACTGATTTTTAAAGCAATAGTTCACCCCAAACTGGGGGATTGGGGGATATCATGCTTGAAAAAGGACAAAAAAATAACACCACAAAACAGTCCATATGACTATTTTCAGTCAGCTACAACACAGAGAAACCCATGCCGTTAGGTATTGATGACTATTTTGATGTACCAATGCACCTTTTTTGAATCTGACATAAACACAAATAACATAAATAAGATCTGAGATGCTTGGTTGTACGACTTCTCTGCTCCTCAGTTAGGACTTTGAAAATCCCTTGAAAATCCTTTACCTAATTTGGTGTTCCTGTTTTTGTTTTAAATTGCTTGTATCTTTTTGTCAACTTGTTTTCTTTCAATTAACACAAGTTTTGTATTTCTGTATTTTTTGGAAGTGATTGACTGTAGGCCTCACTGGTCTGAGCTTAAGCCCTTCAGGTTTTAAGTGAAAAACAAACAAACAAAAAAAAACATTTGAGCATACTTTTGGCAATGTTTACACAAAAACTGAGGTGCATAAGCTCAGATAAATGAGGCCTATGATGATCAATCAAAGAAATACAAAACGTGCTAACTGAAAGAAAACAAGTTAATAAAAAGATTGAATCCAAAATTTGGTAAAATAGCATAATTTTATTTATAGAAATGGCATAAGCTCAGATAAATGAGGCCTATGATGATCAATCAAAGAAATACAAAACATGTGCTAACTGAAAGAAAACAAGTTTGAATCCAAAATTTGGTAAATAAAAAGATTGAATCCAAAATTTGGTAAAATAGCATAATTTTATTTATAGAAATTTATAAGCAATTTTTGTAGGCCAGACATTTTTGACTTAGAAGAACACCACATATGTAAGGCGTTGGGGAATAAATCCATAAAAAAGTACATTTTTATTATTAATGAAATTTAATATCAAATTTGAAATTGTTTACCATTTTTTTAAAGGTAAATAGCATAGTTCACACCACAACTATAACGATAACAATACAGAGGAATGATATCGTTGTGATCACTTTCAAAACGATTTTTTTCCAGCTGATGAACGATAAAACACTGACAGCCAATCAGAATCCATCCTGCTGTAACGAGCTCAAGAATTTAAAGCGGCAGACGCATGTGCACTTAGAATGAACAGACGATATCGTTCGATGGTGTGGACGCTAATATCGTTATCTTTATAGTTATCGTTCTTGGTGTGAACGGGGCTTTACTCTATGTGTTGACTCATTGGAACTGAAACAGGAAGACAGGGCGGGACATATCAAGCAGCCCCGCCCCTTTTTAAAATAGCCAATAGCGTTAGTTTATATCACAGCTTGGGCTAGAGCTGTGAGCTGAGCTCCATAAAGCCGCATTTGACAGGGTATGCCAGCCACAATCTCATCCATATTGCTATAAAATATAGCATTCTGTGTAGAATTCAAATAGCTCTGATACATTTTGTGATCCGCTCTGTGCTATCGTGTCTCTGGACCAGAGCAGAGTTTGTGTGCGGTGCGGTGGTTAGCGTGACACAGCGCTAAACCAGACTTCTTTTTTTCCTCAATGGAAAGCATATTTACACAAGCATATTTTTTAATCGTTCCCTCTCCCCTATATAGTGCACTGCGTGCC
>NW_015540875.1:2804302-2807715 GCF_001515605.1 Sinocyclocheilus anshuiensis | reverse complement strand
TGATACTAACACCCAAAAAACTTTAATTTTGATTTCATGGGGACTTTAATGATCTTTTTGGAGGAATGTCTCCTTTCATCTTCCATGTGAAAAAAAAATGAAAAGACATGAATGACATCAAATAAATAAAGTAAATTCAAAATACTGTTATGTATATATATTAGTATATATTAGAACTTTTTGTAGGTCACAGTATAATGACCTCACATGACACTGCCTCTTGATAACCGGCTCTTAAATACGTATTTAATATTGTAGCATGCAGTTCCACACCGGAAAGAATCGAGGGGCCCGTCTGCTCGTCATAAATTACATATGCACTGAATTCATTAGTCTGTGTACTGTTTTGTCTTGTGCCCTCAGCATTTTTCATCACAGACACGCAGCGATTCCAAGCCGGTGCCACAGACGTTGATTGAAGCCCCATCCAACTTCTCACCTGCAGCATTCTGCTCTCTGGATCTCACTCAAGGGTAATTGGGAACTCACATTGTGGGACCAGCTCTGCCTTTGTTCCCCTGCTCGGATGCACTGACCCGGATGTGTGAGGTCGCAGTCATGTTAATTGGCGCGGGGTGTTGCAGCTGCATGATTTTCCACGAGTCTGTGTGTGTGGAAATTGCTCATCGGAGTGAATAAATCTGTTTCCAGAGAACAGAGGAACACTATTAGAAACAAGCACATGCTGATTTAACACATTTAGGAGTATTTATGAGCAATTAGACTTTGATAGCGCCATCAATTCTATGTATGTTGTGTAAAAGCTTTCTCCGTCATCATCTCGGAGTGTATAGCACAAACCTCCGGGCCGTTCGAGGGCTCCCTCACCTGTCCATCTGTCATTAGTCTCTGTGGATCCGCAGTCAGCCGGCTCTGTTCTGGACAGGAATAGTACAGCTGTCCCGGCGGACTCTGGCCTGTCCCGCAGCACCTGTTCTGACCTCAGGGACAGTTGTCTCTGCATTTGTTTTTTTTGCCATGGCAAGGTGTCCTTGGCTCTGGGCTGCCCTGCTATACAGTAAAACATAATGATTTATGAGTTATCAAAGCTTTCAAAAAAACGATTTAAATATTTACTTTCATCAACACAAAATTGCATTCTAACCCATTATTTCCATAATGTTATGCATTTCTCTTTCACAGCAAATTCTACATCTACATCTGCAATTCTACAGAAACTGCATATCAGCGCCCCAGCAACCAGTATACTGCATAGCAACGCCCTAGTGCTGAGTTTTGCACAGACAATCACCACTTGTTTTTATTTAGTACAATTTAGTACGTCTTGTTGTAGTGCATGTGATTTTTTCTATAAAGCACATTATTTATGTGCCACTACTGTAACCACAAGCTATTTTAAAAGTTTAATATTTTTAACTGTGCAGTTATGCATTATATCCATATCCAACAAAATTAATAAAATCTTAAAATCTCATGGGCATGGCTTTAATAATCTTTAAAAAAGGAAGAAAGAAAAGAAAAAAAGAAGAAAAAAATCGACAGTAGTTTTATATATATATATATATATATATATATATAATTTTCCTAGTACAAATTACTTTCTATAAAATGGTTTTAAAATCCATTATCCAGTTATCACAAATGACTACAAAATTCATTATGACCCCAAAAGTCTGAAATCCTGGCATGGATTTGTCCAAGGAAGCCACCCCAAAAAAAAAAAAAAATAATAATAATAATAATAATAATAATTTCAGTTGAATTTTAATGATTCTGTTTATTTATTAAATAAAAAAATACACTACTATTCAAAAGTATAGGGTCAGAAAGATTTCTTTAAAAAAAATAAATGAACACTTTTATTCCGTTAGAATTAATTTGATCAAAAGTGACAATAAAGACTTTAATTGTTTTATAAAAAATTCTATTTCAAATAAATGTTGTTCTTTTGAACTTTCTATTCATCAAAGAATCCTGAAAAATGTATAACTGCTTCCATAAAAATATTAATCAGCACAGTTGTTTTCATCACTGATAATAATAAGAAATTATATGAGTAATGATATTGACTAGCTGCATCTCGGTCTGGTCTGGGGACTGTAAAGCCTCAGACTGGAGGTCTGTGCGGAGAGTGGTGAGGACAGCGGAAAAGATCAGCGGCTCTTCACTGCCTTCCATCCAGGACCTTGGACACAAGGTCCACAACATCCAGGACCTTGCACACAAATGCTTTCTGGCCTGTGCCCAAAATATTCTAAAGGACCCCACCCATCCTCACTATGGACTGTTTATGCTGCTGCCCTCTGGAAAAAGGTTTCGCAGCATTCGGGGCAGAACAGTAAGGTTCTGCAATAGCTTTTATCCACAAGCTATTAGACTTTTGAACTCAAAGTAACTTTTCTAAAAACTTTTCCTCAAGCGTGGGGCCCGGTGCGACCGCACCAGTTGCACCCCCCTAAGGACGGCCCTGTGTGCACTTATTAATTATTTATATGTTGCTGTTAAATTATTTTTAGTGTTATATTCTTAATTCATGTTTTTTATCTTATCTTATTTTATATTATATTTTTTAAATAGATTTTGTACAGTAGTACATGTTTTAGTTAGTGTAGTTTTTCTTTATGAGCCAGTGAAACGAAATTTTGTTCATATGTGCATCCTACATGTACAGTTGACTGACAATAAAGCTACCTACCTACGATGCTGAAAATTCAGCTTTGCATCACAGGAATAAATACATTTTAAAATACATTCAACTAGAAAACAGTTATTTTAAATTGTAGCAATATCTCATGTTTTTACTGTATTATTAATCAAATAAATGCAGCCTTGGTGACCATAATTGACTTATTTAAAAACATGAACATATTTTACTGACCACAAACTTTTGACTGGTAGGGAATTTGGTATATTTTTAAAGACACTATGTTGATATTCAGTAACCCAGTATTTATACAATCAAAATAAGTGTATTTTCAAATCTTATTTTGAATAAGACTGGTTAAATCAGTTGAGTCAGTTTATGTAACGCCTGTGCTTTCTATGTCTCTTACTACTCTTGTAGTCTAGTATGTACAGTACATCTCCTATAGGTCTCTGTTCACCCCTGCTTGACACCCTCCGGCTCACATTTGCCCCACTTCACAACACAATGCTGTTGTTAATGGGACTCTTACCAGTAATTCAGCTTTTACCTCGGAAAGTAGGTTTTGCGCTGCCTAGCGTTGTTAGTCCCTCCCTTGTGACATTTGCAGCAGAATGCCAAACAGAGACAGGAATGGTATGTTCGACACTGACCCGTCCATGACCCCTACCCCATTTTGCAATCGCCCCGCTGGGCGTGTCGTGTTGGGATGGTTGCGTATGTTGCTGGTGTGCGTGTACACTATTGCATAGTGTTGCAGGAGATTTAAAGCATGAACTCTCAATGCATCTACCTGCATGCAAGCCCA
>NW_015540875.1:2791485-2803802 GCF_001515605.1 Sinocyclocheilus anshuiensis | reverse complement strand
TGCACAGACAATCACCACCTGTTTTTATTTAGTACAATTTAGTATGTCTTGTTGTAGTGCATGTGATTTTTTCTATAAAGCACATTATTTATGTGCCACTACTGTAACCACAAGCTATTTTAAAAGTTTAATATTTTTAACTGTGCAGTTATGCATTATATCCATATCCAACAAAATTAATAAAATCTTAAAATCTCATGGGCATGGCTTTAATAATCTTTAAAAAAGGAAGAAAGAAAAGAAAAAAAGAAGAAAAAAATCGACAGTAGTTTTATATATATATATATATATATATATATATAATTTTCCTAGTACAAATTACTTTCTATAAAATGGTTTTAAAATCCATTATCCAGTTATCACAAATGACTACAAAATTCATTATGACCCCAAAAGTCTGAAATCCTGGCATGGATTTGTCCAAGGAAGCCACCCCAAAAAAAAAAAAAAATAATAATAATAATAATAATAATAATTTCAGTTGAATTTTAATGATTCTGTTTATTTATTAAATAAAAAAATACACTACTATTCAAAAGTACAGGGTCAGAAAGATTTCTTTAAAAAAAATAAATGAACACTTTTATTCCGTTAGAATTAATTTGATCAAAAGTGACAATAAAGACTTTAATTGTTTTATAAAAAATTCTATTTCAAATAAATGTTGTTCTTTTGAACTTTCTATTCATCAAAGAATCCTGAAAAATGTATAACTGCTTCCATAAAAATATTAATCAGCACAGTTGTTTTCATCACTGATAATAATAAGAAATTATATGAGTAATGATATTGACTAGCTGCATCTCGGTCTGGTCTGGGGACTGTAAAGCCTCAGACTGGAGGTCTGTGCGGAGAGTGGTGAGGACAGCGGAAAAGATCAGCGGCTCTTCACTGCCTTCCATCCAGGACCTTGGACACAAGGTCCACAACATCCAGGACCTTGCACACAAATGCTTTCTGGCCTGTGCCCAAAATATTCTAAAGGACCCCACCCATCCTCACTATGGACTGTTTATGCTGCTGCCCTCTGGAAAAAGGTTTCGCAGCATTCGGGGCAGAACAGTAAGGTTCTGCAATAGCTTTTATCCACAAGCTATTAGACTTTTGAACTCAAAGTAACTTTTCTAAAAACTTTTCCTCAAGCGTGGGGCCCGGTGCGACCGCACCAGTTGCACCCCCCTAAGGACGGCCCTGTGTGCACTTATTAATTATTTATATGTTGCTGTTAAATTATTTTTAGTGTTATATTCTTAATTCATGTTTTTTATCTTATCTTATTTTATATTATATTTTTTAAATAGATTTTGTACAGTAGTACATGTTTTAGTTAGTGTAGTTTTTCTTTATGAGCCAGTGAAACGAAATTTTGTTCATATGTGCATCCTACATGTACAGTTGACTGACAATAAAGCTACCTACCTACGATGCTGAAAATTCAGCTTTGCATCACAGGAATAAATACATTTTAAAATACATTCAACTAGAAAACAGTTATTTTAAATTGTAGCAATATCTCATGTTTTTACTGTATTATTAATCAAATAAATGCAGCCTTGGTGACCATAATTGACTTATTTAAAAACATGAACATATTTTACTGACCACAAACTTTTGACTGGTAGGGAATTTGGTATATTTTTAAAGACACTATGTTGATATTCAGTAACCCAGTATTTATACAATCAAAATAAGTGTATTTTCAAATCTTATTTTGAATAAGACTGGTTAAATCAGTTGAGTCAGTTTATGTAACGCCTGTGCTTTCTATGTCTCTTACTACTCTTGTAGTCTAGTATGTACAGTACATCTCCTATAGGTCTCTGTTCACCCCTGCTTGACACCCTCCGGCTCACATTTGCCCCACTTCACAACACAATGCTGTTGTTAATGGGACTCTTACCAGTAATTCAGCTTTTACCTCGGAAAGTAGGTTTTGCGCTGCCTAGCGTTGTTAGTCCCTCCCTTGTGACATTTGCAGCAGAATGCCAAACAGAGACAGGAATGGTATGTTCGACACTGACCCGTCCATGACCCCTACCCCATTTTGCAATCGCCCCGCTGGGCGTGTCGTGTTGGGATGGTTGCGTATGTTGCTGGTGTGCGTGTACACTATTGCATAGTGTTGCAGGAGATTTAAAGCATGAACTCTCAATGCATCTACCTGCATGCAAGCACACCGCAAAAAAAAAAAAAGTCTATTGCTGATTTTCAGCCCTGCCGTTTTGCGCATGGCTGCGGTGAAGGTGTGAGAAAGCAAAAAATGTGTGCATGCAGGGGTGAATAGTGCGAGATGCGTGTATTAAGTGCTGGTGTGTTGGTTTGTAGCTCCCAGGGAGATCTGTGACCGACACTCCTCAAGTTGAAGGTTCATCCTCAGTTCAGTGGAAGGTTCACTCAGCGGTCAACAGGCTATTCTGCTACCAGGGCATTCTCGCTCTTTCTCACTCCATCTCTCCCTCCCTCTCTGGCCTTTTCTCCTTATTTTCTGGCTGTAAGCAATCAGGCAACACTAACTACTATATGTATTAAACACAGAGACTGGGTTGTTTTCACCTTCATTGTTAAAATACCAGTAAGTCGGCTTGTTGCAGGTGCTTTTTTCTGCTTGAGCTCAATGTTTGTCTTCACTGAGGCATGGTTTTTGGCTGTTTAATGTATCATTTAAGTGGTCCTTGCAGGCAAACAGATCTTTTGAATACTGGCCTGGCATTGCTGTGCAATTTTACAGTCCCTTTGTCTCTCATCAAATGCAATGACCTATTTCAAGGCTTAATTTACAAACAATGAACTAATGTGTTTAAGCACGTCAGCTGCAGCCCCATTCTTTCATATGATGAAAAGCGTGAATAAAACCCTTGATGCCATAAATAAAGTAGAAAATCACTTTTCAATCCTGGGCTGCATAAACTTGAGTAGTGCATTATGAAAAATGTACAATAAAAAAAACTAACAAACTTAATAATAATAATACATTTTTAATAAATGCATTTATTAAAAACAATCATTTTATTTGAATTGTATTCATTTTATAATATTACATAAAACATATATAACACAAGCATTTATATATTTATTTAAATATTGCCAGATTTATTTCAACATTTACATGTATTTATTCCTATATTCCTGTCTTGTTTGATTGTTAGGTGGCTGGTCTTATCGTATCTTGAAGTGTATTCTTGTGTTCAGGTTCATCTCTCATGGCATCAGTCACTGCTACAGCTCCTTCAGAGGTGACGTCAGAGGATTCACCCCCAGTTTCTATTGGACGTACCTGCTGTCTGTATGTGCAGGGGGCGGAGCCTGGCTGTTGCTCTGGGCAACGGTGGACAGGTTTGGTCGTCGTGGAATTCTTCTTCTAGCCATGACCATGACCGGACTGGCCTCCCTAATCCTGCTCGGACTCATGGACTGTAAGCGTTTTTTGCTCGGGATGTTTTGGTGATATTTTAGCCTAAAATCAAAACAAAGTAAGGTGTTTTTTGTCATTTTTTTATATATACATTTTTTTATAAATTTATGAAATACTAAATTATAATTTAAAAATGTTTTCATAATAAAGAATATATTTTGGGGACTTCTAAGATTGCAGTGATCACTGAGCAATCACTTTTCACCTCAAATTCTCTTTATTGTAATGGATAAAATAAAAAAATCCCATTCATCACAGTAATACCTTTATACAAATCATCCAGGACACAATGATTTTTAAAAAAAATAATTATAATAAACTCATACATTTAAAACAAATACTACTATCCCATAGTAGTACATTGTTAAATAGAATTGTAAGTATTCTATGTACTGTATAAATCTTTTTTTTTACATTCCCATCAGTTAGTATTTGCTTAGATGTTGTGAAAAATGTTCTTTATTGTTAATTATAAATGCATTTAATTGTTGAAAATAATTTCACAATGCAAACAAAGTCTAAAAATAGACTCTCTTTTATGTATATATATATATATATATATATATATATATATAAACATAATTTTTGTGTGTTTATTTTAAAAATAGACTATATATTTTCTTCTTTTTTTAATTCATTTAATCATAATTAATTATGCATTTAACCATGTGGTCAATATGTAAATTATATAAAATATATAATAATTACTATTAATATTATTATAAAAAAAAAAAATTGTCCATACAAATGATTCCAACATTTCTATAAATATTTTGTGTCCAGCAGAAGAAAGAAAGTCATATGGGTTTGAAATGACATGAGGGTAAGTAAATTTGGATATCATTTTCATTAACTCTGTCTGTAATAGTTAATGCAATGAAGTATATCTACATCCAAATAATTATATTCTATCATAAAATCATGCGAGTTTTATGTGCAAAGGCTGTTCCATCTTGATGGATTCATTACTATTACTATTTTGACTTAATGGCAAATCATGCCTCATGGCTAAACAAATATATAATCTATAGAAATTGTATAATTTGCTGTGAGTTGGTGGTGATATAATGTTAACAAGTCCATGACTGCTGACACAGGCTGAATGTTCTGTCTCAAACAAGTGTGACCCAGTAACCAGAAGCTTATCGGGATCACAGTCTTACTGTGATCACAGTGGCCTTTAGCACAGCGCTTAACCTCCACTGCTGGAGAGGAGAGTCTCTGCTATTAGTGCACTGCAGAGCGCTCTGAATGCATACTATCTGCTGAATGACAACTGACATGTAAAAACTGATCAACAAAGGACAATTTCTGCAGTCAAGAAGGGCTGTTTCATTGTTTGTTTGGACAGCTTAGCTTCCAATATTGCTCATATATAAATTTAAAAATAGGTTGCATGACTATAAGTAAGGTCATTTTAATACAGTAGGTTACTGACATTTCTTTTAAAAACAACTTTAATTACATATAAATAAACGAATGAATTAAGGAATTAATGAATCAATCAATCAAAGAAAGAATGAATGAATAGTTTATTTACTTTTTTATTTAATCGTGTAAATATGCAAATTCTATTAAAAAAATTCACATTACCTTTTTTTTTGCATTTAATCATAATTATAGTTAATTCAGCTTTGAACTATTAATTCACTATAACACTAATAAGACTAAAACTATAAGCACATGGCGTATTAAACCATGAAATAACACCATTCAATTAATCAGCATTAAACGCTCATATATAAATTTAAAAATAGGTTGCATGACTATAAGTAAGGTCATTTTAATACAGTAGGTTACTGACATTTCTTTTAAAAACAACTTTAATTACATATAAATAAACGAATGAATTAAGGAATTAATGAATCAATCAATCAAAGAAAGAATGAATGAATAGTTTATTTACTTTTTTATTTAATCGTGTAAATATGCAAATTCTATTAAAAAAATTCACATTAACTTTTTTTTTGCATTTAATCATAATTATAGTTAATTCAGCTTTGAACTATTAATTTACTATAACACTAATAAGACTAAAACTATAAGCACATGGCGTATTAAACCATGAAAAAACACCATTCAATTAATCAGCATTAAACTTTTTGCGTGTTTGACAACCATATCAAAAATACTAATTGCATGCACACATTTTTCTATGCATTCAGTAACTTTACCTTAGCTTATCAGTGGTGCAACAATAACGAAACTTCCCAAATAAAGAGGAAAATCAGACATTAATATCATAAAAGTAGCCCAAATTGGGTGCAGAGAAATCTCAGTAGTTTTTTGCTGTTTTCGCTCTTGCAAGAAAGATCCAATCAGTGACAGAAAACCAAAATTGGTTGACAGTGTGACCTGTGTATGAACATTAATACTTCAGGTTGACTGGAATGCATCAAAAATGTCTTATTTGAATAGCAGGCTGTGCTGCTGGCTCTCCAGCCGCTCTCTGACCGTCTTTGTGTATTGCTGAGTTTCATTTCGCACGAGAGATCGAAGCTCTTCTTTATGGCTTGAGTGCGACCTTTGTCAACCCCTGTGAATTAGCTAGAAGCATATCAGCTGCGCCGGGCTTTTTCTCGACTGTCCTATTAGCTGAGTAAAGCAAAGCAGGGGTCACCTTTAAGTAACCTTATCTTGTAATTGGGTTCAAGGTTAAGTGACCTGGGAGCGGAGAGGTCCAGGGTTAAGGTTGGGGTGACGGAGAGAGAGGCAGCATTTAATCACATATGGGGGAAGAAATCAAGGAGCAGGATTCAACTGTCTGGGTCAGACCCGATCTGACCGCGGGGGTGAAGGGAAATTGCCAAGCAGCCCATATTCAAGCCAAGGCCCTCGAAGCTTTTAACCTTAGCGCAAATCGATACGGGTAGCGACGGGCTAATATCTATCTTACAGATGGGAGTATTAAACGAGGGCTTTGCCAGAGCTTCCCTCGGGGAACCGGTAGCATCCCGAAGCTCCTCTAATTGAAATGTATGCTAGAAAACGGGCTATGAATGAAAAACAGCCCTGACAGCTTTTCGCTCCAGCAACCACCCCACATTAGCTGCCTGCGAGGAGATGAATGACCAGCGGCGCAGGTTCAGCCGGAGCGACCCATAGACCCGTCCATTGCCAAGGGCAAAGGAATTGGCCAGATTAAAGAGCTTGTAAATAACGAGTCATAAACATCTGCCTTATAAGCTCGGCTGTCCACGTGGAGTTTTTCATCTACCCATCGAGCTTGGATAAGCTGTGCAGTATGACTATAAAGAGAACAATACATAAATATATATTTTTTCATATTGTGATTTTGAATGTGTTACTGTATAAGTTGCATCCTTTTTCCTCATTCTTTGCTTTAAAATGACTATTATTTATAGCACATTTTTAATTATATTTTCATACAGATTTTGTTGCCAATATAAAAATGATGCTATTTTGAATATTGCAGTCATCTAAATGTGATTTGAGTGTTTTATTTATTTTATAGGATCTTTGGTTTAAACCTCATTAGTAAAAGTCTGATTCATCTCCATGAATGCCATTTTATGTTTTACAAAAATAGTTAATACTGCTTTTTATGGTTATGTATTGTAATATTGGTGCTAGTAATAACTGTGCCAGCTCGATGAATTTTCAAATGTATATTAATAATATAATATATTTTTAATAAAAGTTTGAATAATATAATAATATATTTCTAATAAAAGTTTGAATAATTGTTTGAACTGCCAGCTTGATGAACTTTCAATGCATATTAATAATATAATATAATGTAATATAATATAATAACATTTCTAACATAAAATTATTTAATGCATATAGCATTATATACTTACTAATTGGTATAAGTGACCAAGATTATTAACTAAAACTAAAATCATAAAAGCATTTCCATTACTTAAAATAAAACAAATGTTAACTGACATAAGATAAAATATAAAAAAGCATAAACTTTATTTTAGCAAGTTGCTATCAGTTTATCACTTTCATTTAGTTTATACTAATGTACTAAAATAACAAAAATTAAAACAAAAATAAAAATTTATAAAAAAAAGTAGACATTTTAAAAATACAAATTACAAAAACATACAACAAAATGAATACAACTTTAAAAATACAAATGAAAAAGGAAAATATAAAAATAAAAACTAATTCAAAATATTATAAAAACGATAATAATTCAATTCAATTTTTTTCAATTTTATTTGTACAGCGCTTTTCTAAAGACAACAACGAGTTAATAATATTGAGAAGCTGTTCTTCTGCTACAGGTAACAACTCTTTCAGTAATTTAGTGGGTACAGGATCTAACAGGCATGTTGTTGGTTTAGATGCAGTGATAAGTTTATTTAGCTCTTCCTGTCCTATAGTTGTAAAGCACTGCAGTTTATCTTTTGGTGCGATGAATGAAGTTGAAGTATTATACGCTGTAGAATCTACATTTGCTATTGTATTTCTGATGTTATCTATTTTATCAGTGAAGAAATTCATAAAGTCATTACTATTAAACTGTGAGGGAATATTTAGATCGGGTGGCATCTGGTTATTTGTTAATCTAGCCACTGTGCTAAATAAAAACCTTGGATAATAATAATAATAATATATCAATGATATCAAATAACCATGGCTTAATTATTTTCAGTATTTTAAACATTGTAATATTTTAGTTTTTGCATTATACATTTAAAGCAATAATGGTATGGTCTTAATTATTACTGATTTTTTTTTTTAAATGCACAATGAACGTGTTTGTTGTACCTATGGTACTTCAGATGTGGCTCTGATGAAAGATGTGCTTACTTTGTGTATAAATATATATGTGGATAGCTCTCATATAGCTGTTGCAAGGCATGCAAAACTGAATGCCAGCTCAGAGCTTTAAGAAAACACTTACTGATTTTATTGAAATTCACACTATTCTAAAGACACATTGCCTATGCGACAGCAGTCCTACGTTAATGCACATCTGCAATGCATGTTTACTATGAAGCAAAGTTATTGATTGTTGTGTTTAACACACATTTAATTGTAAAAATCAAAAACAGGCCCTATAATCCCATAAACTGTTTAATAATTCAGAGATGTTGTTATGTTTGTGCAAATGCAATTCTTTTAATTATTCTGTCCTCCGACAATTTGCTTTAAACACCCTCTCTCTTCTTTTTCCCCTTCAATTTATTGGCTGCCATCTCTGACCCGAAGAGTGACCCCTATCTTAAACACATTTCAATGCAGCCAACAAAATTAATCTGACAGATAAATCACAGTCTTCCAAAAAGCGGGGAAGACAAGGTCAAAGTCACAAAGGGAATATAAAATTAAGCTAGAATCAGGGTTGCATTATAAAATCTACTCCATCTGAAAATATCTGAAGGTTAAAAAATGAAGATAGAGATATTCTGGACTGGTAGTACAGGTTTGCCGTCTGCTGTCCCTGCTCTGTTAATAGGCCGGGTCATTTTAAACAGCTAGTACAGCTAGCAGCTGATTTGATTTGTATGACAAGTCAAGCAATCGAGCATATTTTCAATGACCTTTGAACTGTAAGCTTTCCAGTTGGCTGCGTGGGGATGCCACCTTCACTTGACCCCTCACACTACACAGTCATTTCATGCTCATGTGAGAAAACAGGGCCCACACAGCACGTCTAAAACAGCCTGTGTTTTATCTATAAACCTGCTTCTATTCTTTAATACTTAAAAATTATTTTTCAAAGGTTTATAAAACAAAGATCATTGGAGTACATTTTACAAGAAAGTATGTAGTACTTACCATTTCTTTGTAATTATTAGTGAAATTTTCAGTGCATGGCTGGATTTTAATAATAACTGCACCAGCCAGTGTTATTGTAGCATTGAGTTTTTATTATCTCACAGAGGATCTCTCCTGGACTGACAACACCACAGCACTGGCCAAGAAAGCACAGCAGCGTCTCTACTTCCTCCGCAAACTAAGAAGAGCCAGAGCCCCGGCCCCCATCATGTACACCTTCTACAGAGGCACCATCGAGAGCATTCTGACGAGCTTATATATACTTTCATTTTAGTTTTCTTAATTTTGTAGTTTTTTTATATGCCTATTTAGTTTTTATTATTTTATTAGTTTTATTATAATATAATATAATATAATAAAAGTTTGAATATTTTAGTTTTTTAAGAACATTTTGGTAAACTTTCCTTGATTTTCAGCAATTTTGCATATAACAGCATTGTATTTAAAAATCAGTCGACTAGGCTACTAAATGGTACATAAAAATAAATACCCTCTAATAATTTTCAACATTTTTACAAATTGTAGCTTTTGCACTAAATGGTGGTTTGGTCAAAATTATTAGTTTTTTTTTTTTATCAGTGCACATGTATTTGTAGCACCAAATATCAAGGTAAATCCTACACTTTTTTTTTTTTTGCAAAAGATGAAGTTCATCTCCATTTCATTTGCATTATTTAGAACAGTTTGTACAATACTTAAATGTACTTGTGTTTAGAAGTCATATCTTTAGGAATCGAATTTTGCATAAAATTTCAGCCCGCTTTTTGACAAAGCCATCTTATCTTCATTTTATGTGAACTATTCCAAGTCTTTAAGGTGATGTGCTGCGATTAGACAGGACTATGTGCAGCTACTGTTCAGCAACCCAAAGAATATCCTCCTCACTTTACAGCTGGAGGGATTAAAGGGGCTTCCTGTCCCATGACTGACCTTAAAAGCCAATCCAGATGTCCTACAGCCCTCGAGACAAAGAACTCAGGTGACATGTCTTATCTTGAGGACACTTGAGCTCCTCTTCTAAAGAGGCGGTTCTATTAAGTGCTCCGTCATCCCAGCAAATGCCTTTTCAATTACTGCACAACTTTCTCGCTTGCTTGTCTGCAAACACCGTAATTGTCCGGGAGACAGCATTATGCATTCAGAATGGCTTCAGAGGTTTTTCTGGGGTTACAGTGACACATCTCTGAATATTAGATAAAGGAAAAGGCCACACAAATAGAAGCTCAAAGAGCAGTTAATGCTCATGAAGAGATTGAGGGATTAGGTGATCCTCAGGCTCAGATTTTATGCTGAGCTCATTGTATAGTTTCTAAACCAGCACAAGACTCACAAATAGAGGACACACAAAACAAATCTGCAGAATCTTTATAAAAAATGATAAAGGATAATATTCAAAAAAATTTTTTTTTTATAAAAAATACATTATATACACTTTTTTTTTTCAAAAGTCTCTTATAGTGACTAAGGCTGCATTTATTTGAGCAAAAATGCAGTAAAAACAGCAATAAAGTTTGAATATTTTAGTTTTTTAAGAACATTTTGGTAAACTTTCCTTGATTTTCAGCAATTTTGCATATAACAGCATTGTATTTAAAAATCAGTCGA
Source organism: Sinocyclocheilus anshuiensis (assembly GCF_001515605.1). Taxonomy (NCBI): domain Eukaryota; kingdom Metazoa; phylum Chordata; class Actinopteri; order Cypriniformes; family Cyprinidae; genus Sinocyclocheilus; species Sinocyclocheilus anshuiensis. Next base: position 2,793,025 of record NW_015540875.1, on the reverse strand, counting down.
CTAGGCTACTAAATGGTACATAAAAATAAATACCCTCTAATAATTTTCAACATTTTTACAAATTGTAGCTTTTGCACTAAATGGTGGTTTGGTCAAAATTATTAGTTTTTTTTTTTTATCAGTGCACATGTATTTGTAGCACCAAATATCAAGGTAAATCCTACACTTTTTTTTTTTTTTCAAAAGATGAAGTTCATCTCCATTTCATTTGCATTATTTAGAACAGTTTGTACAATACTTAAATGTACTTGTGTTTAGAAGTCATATCTTTAGGAATCGAATTTTGCATAAAATTTCAGCCCGCTTTTTGACAAAGCCATCTTATCTTCATTTTATGTGAACTATTCCAAGTCTTTAAGGTGATGTGCTGCGATTAGACAGGACTATGTGCAGCTACTGTTCAGCAACCCAAAGAATATCCTCCTCACTTTACAGCTGGAGGGATTAAAGGGGCTTCCTGTCCCATGACTGACCTTAAAAGCCAATCCAGATGTCCTACAGCCCTCGAGACAAAGAACTCAGGTGACATGTCTTATCTTGAGGACACTTGAGCTCCTCTTCTAAAGAGGCGGTTCTATTAAGTGCTCCGTCATCCCAGCAAATGCCTTTTCAATTACTGCACAACTTTCTCGCTTGCTTGTCTGCAAACACCGTAATTGTCCGGGAGACAGCATTATGCATTCAGAATGGCTTCAGAGGTTTTTCTGGGGTTACAGTGACACATCTCTGAATATTAGATAAAGGAAAAGGCCACACAAATAGAAGCTCAAAGAGCAGTTAATGCTCATGAAGAGATTGAGGGATTAGGTGATCCTCAGGCTCAGATTTTATGCTGAGCTCATTGTATAGTTTCTAAACCAGCACAAGACTCACAAATAGAGGACACACAAAACAAATCTGCAGAATCTTTATAAAAAATGATAAAGGATAATATTCAAAAAAATTTTTTTTTTATAAAAAATACATTATATACACTTTTTTTTTTCAAAAGTCTCTTATAGTGACTAAGGCTGCATTTATTTGAGCAAAAATGCAGTAAAAACAGCAATATTGTGAAATATTTGTACAATTAAATATATCTGTTTTCTATGCAAGCTTGTTTTTGCCATGGGATAAAAATAAAAAATAAAAGTTAACTGCAACTTTTTATCTCATAATTCTGACTTTTTTTCTCACAACTCACAAAAAAAAATCAAAGCTGATCAAATCTGAATTTTCAGCATCATTACTCCAGTCTTCAGTGTCACATGATCCTTCAGAAATCATTCTAATATGCTGATTTGCTGCTCAAGAAACATTTCTGATTATTATCAATGCTAAAAAAAAAGTTGTGCTGCTTAATATTTTTCAGGATTCTTTTTTGCATCAATGTAAAAGTCTTTACTGTCACTTTTGATCAATGGAATTCAGGCTTGCTAAACTGACCCCAGCATTTTAAATTTCCTTCTCAAACCATGTAAAATCTTTAAAAAAATATGATAGATAGATAGATAGATAGACAGATAGATAGATAGATAGATAGATAGATAGATAGATAGAT
>NW_015540875.1:2785679-2790866 GCF_001515605.1 Sinocyclocheilus anshuiensis | reverse complement strand
TATGTGCAGCTACTGTTCAGCAACCCAAGGAATATCCTCCTCACTTTACAACTGGAGGGATTAAAGGGGCTTCCTGTCCCATGACTGACCTTAAAAGCCAATCCAGATGTCCTACAGCCCTCGAGACAAAGAACTCAGGTGACATGTCTTATCTTGAGGGCACTTGAGCTCCTCTTCTAAAGAGGCGGTTCTTTTAAGTGTCCCGTCATCCTGGCAAATGCCTTTTCAATTATTGCACAAGTTTCTCGCTTGCTTGTCTGCAAACACCGTAATTGTCCGGGAGACAGCATTATGCATTCAGAATGGCTTCAGAGGTTTTTCTGGGGTTACAGTGACACATCTCTGAATATTAGATAAAGGAAAAGGCCACACAAATAGAAGCTCAAAGAGCAGTTAATGCTCATGAAGAGATTGAGGGATTAGGTGATCCTCAGGCTCAGATTTTATGCTGAGCTCATTGTATAGTTTCTAAACCAGCACAAGACTCACAAATAGAGGACACACAAAACAAATCTGCAGAATCTTTATAAAAAATGATAAAGGATAATATTCAAAAAATTTTTTTTTTTATAAAAAATACATTATATACACTTTTTTTTTTCAAAAGTCTCTTATAGTGACTAAGGCTGCATTTATTTGAGCAAAAATGCAGTAAAAACAGCAATATTGTGAAATATTTGTACAATTAAATATATCTGTTTTCTATGCAAGCTTGTTTTTGCCATGGGATAAAAATAAAAAATAAAAGTTAACTGCAACTTTTTATCTCATAATTCTGACTTTTTTTCTCACAACTCACAAAAAAAAATCAAAGCTGATCAAATCTGAATTTTCAGCATCATTACTCCAGTCTTCAGTGTCACATGATCCTTCAGAAATCATTCTAATATGCTGATTTGCTGCTCAAGAAACATTTCTGATTATTATCAATGCTAAAAAAAAAGTTGTGCTGCTTAATATTTTTCAGGATTCTTTTTTGCATCAATGTAAAAGTCTTTACTGTCACTTTTGATCAATGGAATTCAGGCTTGCTAAACTGACCCCAGCATTTTAAATTTCCTTCTCAAACCATGTAAAATCTTTAAAAAAATATGATAGATAGATAGATAGATAGACAGATAGATAGATAGATAGATAGATAGATAGATAGATAGATAGATAGATAGATAGATAGATAGATAGATAGATAGATAGATAGATAGATAGATAGATAGATAGATAGATAGATAGATAGATAGATAGATAGATAGATAGATTTGACTGACATGCTTATAATGTAAATAATTAAATGCATTTAATAACCATATACAGTTATCATATTTTTTGATAGAGCCATCAATGGCTGTTCGTTCAATTAAACTCTTTTTTGTGTAAATTCAAGAAATATCAACATGGACAGCTTGTGTGATGAGCCCTTGAAAAACATAAACAAAGCTACTGAAGGAAAAAGGAAATACAACCCAGACTACATTAAATAGGGGTTCGCTTGCAGTAAGGATAAACATGGTTGACACCAACCACAAGGTTTGTTTTTTCCAAGTTTATGTTTTTCAAGTCTTTTTTACTGTTCAGTTTATGTTGATGCCATATTTTAATATTTAAATATATTGTTGCAGCTACACATTTCATATTAATATTAATATTTCAATTAACATTTTTGTTTCTGTTTACAATTTCAGTGCTGTTTCGAGTCGCCACTTTGGATCAAAAGCAAAACAAGACTTTCCTCATCCCACATATTTCCATTTTCCCCGGTCCTTCAAATTCCCCTTGTTCAGTTCATAACATCATTCTACCCCTCCATTTCTCCTCGCTTCTCTTCCTTTCTCAGTATAAGGCTGTCAAGAGTTTTTTTTGGGATCCAGTGAGCTGTGAAATCGCACAAATTGCTGTTGCTTTACGTCTGGCCCGGTGACAGCAAGAGAAAGAGGAGGAGGAGAGAGAAGAGAGATTTTCTGCTCCAACACTTCTGAACCTTTCCTGCCCCCCCCCCGTAATCACACACAGACACAGAAGCACACGCACAGCTGCAAAACTGCCTCACCCATAACCCCCCTACCTCCATCTCTAATCCACTCTCATCATACGAGCCCCCCTCCACCCGTGTTCCCACTCCACAACACCTCCACCACTTTGCTTTAGAATCCGGATCACTTCACTGAACAACCACACGAAGCCTGGAGAGAGATAAAACCTTCTGACATGCTACTGCATCCTCCGATAAAACCAACACTTCCACCAACTACAAGTGTCACTAGCACTAACACAGGGGGAAAGTGTGATGTTTCAGATTTGTATTTGCGCAAACATTTGTAAATAATGAGGCTGCTGGTGTGTTAATAACTAAATAAGAAACAATTCACCAAAAAAATTACATTTATTTACTCACCCCCATGTTGTTTCAAACCATTATGATGGTATTATTCTTCTGTCGAACACAAATTTATGTTAAAAGTACTAAGAGATGTTCTTTTCCACACAATGAAAGTGAAATGCTGTTGAGCTCCAAAAAGACAAAAAACACTTAATAAATAAAATTACATTAAAGTAATCAAATGCATATATAAATAAAATAAAATATAAATAAAATTGTATACAATTTTAAAATGTTAAATAAATAAAGGAATGAATTAATGAATTTTTGAGTCTGTTCTCATTCACTTTCATTATATTAAGAGTATATAGAAAGGAGCATTCTGCTAAACTTTTCCACAAGAAAAAAAAAGGGTTTTAAATTACATGAGGATGAATTTTATTTAAAATGTACCTATTTATCAGAAGTACTCTGTCAAGTGCATCTTCCAAACTTCGTGTTAATGTGTGAGACTGCCATAGTGAAGCAAGTGTAATATATTCTTCACGTATATTAGAATTCCGTATTAACTGCTACAGCAACACAATAACGCATATGGTCAGTACCGCACAATGCATTGGCCAAGTATTTGCATCTTTTGTGTGTGTTTGAGTATGTGTTTAGCTTTAGCCTAAGGCAATGGTACATATTCTGAAAGTAATCTGCTTTGACAGCTGTTTGGACGATGCTATCGACACACACACACACAAAGAAATAATCAATATTTGCGAAGGTGGAGAAATGAAGAGTTCAAACCTGAAACAGTTGTACGTCCGTGAGCTGGTCAGCTTTGTGTCCACTGCTGTTTGGTCAGATGTATACTTCTCTCTTGCGGTGGATGGGCGACACTGCAATGTCAACTTTTTCCAAATTTCCCAAAGAATAATTCTGAAGGCTGTTTTTTTTTAATATATACTTTATCTCTGATGTTCCATTTTTTCCAGTTTTTTGAAAGGACGTGTAGAGGAACACGGGGAGATTATGAAAGTACGGGCAAAACACACATATAGCCTACTAAAAAGAGGATAGTTTTGCTTACTAAGGTTTAAAGAGGTTTCAGATATTCTTACCGTTGTAAACTCAGTGTAACGCCTCTTGGCTTTTTAGTTTTCGTTAGTATCTTTTTGAACGCTTCACCTCGCCTCAAGAAACGCGCGAACCTCTTGGCGCCCAACGGTTTTTACTCTGTTTGAACATTTATCTACATTTGACAACTTTAACCTTTCTCCTTCGTGTCCCTTATTTCAATTTAAAAGAAGTTTAAAATATCCAAATGAAGTGATCCTTTCTGGTCGTTTACCGTGCAGCACAAAATTCTCCACTGGGAGGCGCTGTGTTGTGGACGTAACACTTCTCAGTGCCTCTGATCAACGGAAGAAGAGAGACGTTATGCCGTTTGCCGTAGAAACGACGAAAACGTTGAATTATAAGAGTATTATAAGAGTCAGGTTATTTGTTGGAATACTGCTGCTATTGAAACGACTTATAGGAGCGAATTAGAGCTGTTGGTTATAAACATCACGTAACCTACTGGAGTAAAACCGCATTCAATTACAGTAGGCTACATGAAGAGAAGTAACAGTTAAAAGTTAATCTGTTTCAAGTTGGCGCCTTGATACCATTAAAGCACTTTAAGAACGCACTACTGGATTTATTCAGAATGGCTTTTCTTCTACTTCTTCAGGTCTCGGAAAAATAGAGAACGAAACTTCAAGACAAAGTTTAAAATTATTAAAGAACACGAAGCAACGCAAGAAGAAAGCTAACTGAAGTAGCGCATTAAAAATAAAAAAACTAAACTTCTGCAAACATTTACTCGTCCTGATATTATCTGAAATTGACTTTGTCAGGAGCTCAGAGTCCGTGGGCACTGTTTTGTTCACTAAAGTTCGTCAATGATTAAGTTCAAAATGTATTGTTCTTGCCATTGTTGCATTGGCATGGAAATATTTTGGCCGTCCAACATACGCTTGTCATAATAGAAAGCTAGAAACTTGAGTAAAAACGTGTGTATACACGTACTCTGCACTTGTGCATGCTGGGGAGTAGGCTACTTGACAAAGACGGATTTTCACTGCAGCTTATTTTCCAGCGACTCTAAAAGCATGTGTAAGGATAACATAAACTGTAGCTTAACGTTAAGTAATCTAACAAACACAAAGAAAAACAAACTACACGATCTACCCTACAAACCTAACTACACAATTCCAAGAAAAAGAAGGAAGTCCTCGAAATGCTACAGCACCATGGACAGTACCCAACACACAGACAGAGCTCCCATGATCCGTCAGGAATTTTCCATTTATGTCACACGCCTTAAATGTATCACTATACTGTATGAGTGAGTACTGAAGACGTCTTGAAAGGCTGTCTACTCTTTTTGAATAATGTTCATTACATGCAGCCTTAAAGCACTGAATGGGTCATATCATGAGAAGTCAAATGTTCCCTGATTTTTTTCCATGCAGTTGTGGTGCAGTCATGAAAAGTAGGATATATACTGTTTCTAAAACACCAGAAAAACATATTATTCCAGTTTCTATGCAATATTGATAAAAGAAAGATATGGGTAAAGTACACCAAAGGTTTTGATCATCAGGCATTAACACTAACACACACACCATATGGGTTAATCAATCGTGTTACATACACAACCAACAATATGGCTTTTTTTTTTTTTTTTTACTTTTCACATCAATGTGGTTATATTGTGCAATCACAACTTTTGACATAAATGTTGTGTTTTGCAAAGTTTGCTGCTTCAGTAGTTGTAGATTATTTTTCCACAAGTTTCTATGGTATACTGAAAAACAATGATAAGCATATAAGTTTTA
>NW_015540875.1:2784980-2785591 GCF_001515605.1 Sinocyclocheilus anshuiensis | reverse complement strand
CAGTGTTGACCCTTGTTCTTCATAACCTCTGCATTTCGCTCTGGCATGCATGCTGGATATTAGCTTCTGGGCCAAATCCTGACTGATGGCGATCCATTCTTGTCTTATTAGTTCTCGGAGTTGATCACAATTTGTGGGCTTCTGCTTGTCCACTCGCCTTTTGAGGACTGACCACAGGTTATCTATGAGATCCGGGGAGTTGCCTGGCCACGGATCCAAATTTCAATGGAACAATCTTCAAGCCACTTCTTTATCACTTTTGCTTTGTGACATGGTGCTCCATCATGCTGGAAAACGCACGGATCACCAGATTGCTCATGGATCGTTGGAAGATGTTGCTCTTGCAGGACGTTTTGATACCATTCTTTATTCATGGCAGTTTTTGGTCAGAATTATGGGAGCCCACTCCCTTGGTTGAAAAGCAACCCCACACATGAATGGTCTCAGGATGCTTCACTGTTGGCACAACACAGGACTCATGGTAGCATTCACCTTTTCTTCTCCGAGCAACCGATTTTCCAGATGTCCCAAACAGTCGGAAGGCAGATTCATCAGAGAAAATAACTTTGTACCAGTCTTCTGCTGTCCAATCCTTGTACTTCCTGCCGAAC
>NW_015540875.1:2751776-2784932 GCF_001515605.1 Sinocyclocheilus anshuiensis | reverse complement strand
GACGGTCCTGGCGCTTGCTGGACACTCTGGGACGTCCTGAAAACTGCGATGATGGCTGCACGTGTTTCTTTGTAAGTAACCATTGCTAACAAAAACACAATGATTAGGGGCGCTTCTTCCCTCCTTTTATAGCAATCAGTCTGCTCTTACAATCTAATGAGTATGATAGTAATTTCACCTCACTAGTACTCATTCACACTTTCACATGTGCTGCTGATATGATTAGTCAATTAATGTTAGCTGGTCATTTTGTGTCAGTTACTTCAATTATTTAAAATGCATCTGATCACTCTACACAATAATCTAGAAACAAAGTGAATGAACACCACAACAGCTTAAGCAGCAAACTTTGCAAAACACAAAATTTATGTCACTGCCAAAACTTTTGGCCATGACTGTAATATATGGACAATATATGGACACATGCAATATAGGTGAAGACAACTGTACATAAGGTGGAACAGGCTTTATTTGGCATTTCATAGTACAGTATGTCGTGTGTCAATACAATATATTTTAACGCAACATTATACACAGTGATACATATTACTCACCTCTATGATTATTACTGTAATCTGGTGTTGAATATAAGTTTAAGTTTATCCAGTGGTTTGGCTTTATTGACAAAATGATGTGGGGGGAAAGGTGTCAATTTCATTCAGGAGCTTGAAGGGTATTCAAAATGTTTTAAAACCAATATAAAGCATTAATAAATTGTCAGACTTGATACTTGACAGAAAAACATTTTAAGACACTTTAATATCTTGGCTATCACCCACTGGGACTGTTAATGCACACTTACAACTTGTTCATCTCATAATCTGCCAGATTTATGATTTATGCCAATACTGTATACAAGTACAAATTGCACATTAGTCTGCCCAGTATAAAGATTTTAAGTTAATCAAAAATTAGCACGTTTCGTAATTAGAGGAAGCTGATTTTTTTTTAATCCATTAAACAAAAACGCAAAACCAACAAAAGAAAGAAAGATCACGTAAAGAACAAAATAGTAAAATTATCTTTAATGCAAGACTCTTTTTAATCAACAAGCTTGCCTGGTATTCAGTCTGTCCTTGATGTTTTTCTTGGAGAGAAGTGGCTTCTTTGCTGCCCTTCTTGACACCAGGCCGTTGTCCAAAAGTCTTGGCCTCACTGTGCTTGCAGATGCTCTCACACCAACCTGTTGCCATTCCTGAGCAAGCTCTGCACTGCTGGTGACACGATTCCGTAGCTGACTCCTCAGGAGGAGACGGTCCTGGCGCTTGCTGGACACTCTGGGACGTCCTGAAAACTGCGATGATGGCTGCACGTGTTTCTTTGTAAGTAACCATTGCTAACAAAAACACAATGATTAGGGGCGCTTCTTCCCTCCTTTTATAGCAATCAGTCTGCTCTTACAATCTAATGAGTATGATAGTGATTTCACCTCACTAGTACTCATTCACACTTTCACATGTGCTGCTGATATGATTAGTCAATTAATGTTAGCTGGTCATTTTGTGTCAGTTACTTCAATTATTTAAAATGCATCTGATCACTCTACACAATAATCTAGAAACAAAGTGAATGAACACCACAACAGCTTAAGCAGCAAACTTTGCAAAACACAAAATTTATGTCACTGCCAAAACTTTTGGCCATGACTGTAATATATGGACAATATATGGACACATGCAATATAGGTGAAGACAACTGTACATAAGGTGGAACAGGCTTTATTTGGCATTTCATAGTACAGTATGTCGTGTGTCAATACAATATATTTTAACGCAACATTATACACAGTGATACATATTACTCACCTCTATGATTATTACTGTAATCTGGTGTTGAATATAAGTTTAAGTTTATCCAGTGGTTTGGCTTTATTGACAAAATGATGTGGGGGGAAAGGTGTCAATTTCATTCAGGAGCTTGAAGGGTATTCAAAATGTTTTAAAACCAATATAAAGCATTAATAAATTGTCAGACTTGATACTTGACAGAAAAACATTTTAAGACACTTTAATATCTTGGCTATCACCCACTGGGACTGTTAATGCACACTTACAACTTGTTCATCTCATAATCTGCCAGATTTATGATTTATGCCAATACTGTATACAAGTACAAATTGCACATTAGTCTGCCCAGTATAAAGATTTTAAGTTAATCAAAAATTAGCACGTTTCGTAATTAGAGGAAGCTGATTTTTTTTTAATCCATTAAACAAAAACGCAAAACCAACAAAAGAAAGAAAGATCACGTAAAGAACAAAATAGTAAAATTATCTTTAATGCAAGACTCTTTTTAATCAACAAGCTTGCCTGGTAATTTTATTAAATTTATGTGTAAGATTTAATTAATGCCTGACCTCAGACAGAATGAAAACCTCCTCAAAGGGAGATTTTGCTCACTTCTGGGTACAAATTAGTAATGCTGTGCTGACGTCCATCAAAAGAACTGACGGACCCGACGCATTAACAAAATCTCTGAAAGCAATCCATGAACATTAAGTGTGTCTGTGAGTCTCGTTTTGACATTTATGTTTTTATCCTACCTTTATATATTGTCTTAATTCCTGGTGTCATACCAGAACCAGTAATAATTTGCAGACGATTTCGCGATGTTTCGCATTAGATCAGATTTCACAGGCCGTGTATAGCCTATACCTGTAGTGATGCCGCACTTGTTTGTTTGGGATAACAACACGTGGCGTCGGGCAGTTAACGGATGCCTGTCTGAAAATCATCCTACACTTGGATGTTGGATAGTATTCGCACTGATAGGCTACTTGCGCATTTTATAGTTTGGTTTGGCGCACCATATTTTTCCTTCAGTTTTTGTGCAATGCCGGTAAGCGTTTTTATTATTTAGTTTAATTCAGTTTTGTTTCTAAGCATGCTTAAAGCTAAAGCATACACCGCTACTGCACCAGTGAGTGTTGCAGGACACCTGTTTACCCAGTTAAAAACCAGGAATGGGGTAAAATCATAGGACAAACACCATCCCGACCTTGTGTCATCTGAATTTACAGGTTATTTTGTTTTCTCACACAAGGTTTTCATTTCATTTTTTTCAATTAAAAAATTAGAAATTTGATGGCTGAGCAGATTGGGAGGGTTGTAAGACTTCTGGACTCTCAAAAGTGTGCACAACATGAGACGAAATACTGCATAGACATAACTGGAATAAACTGAAAAAAACTCTGACACTAGTCAGGGGCTTTGAATTTGCTCTTTTGAATTGAAATGCATTCTATATGTTTAACATTTTGAATTAAAGTGGTGATGGAATAATAATGATTTAAAAGTAGTAAATGTGCTTACCACAATTAATGTATGCACACAATTTATTTCAAATACAAACCACCCTGGTACTGGATTAGAACTAGTACATAGTTATTTGACATTAGAAATTAAACTACATTAATTAGCAGATAAATATTAAAATGTTATATGTGAGACATTCAGAGCAAAAATACAATTACAGATTAAAAAAACAACTTGTGTGAGCCTATACATATGCCTTTCAATACCCAGATATCTTTTTTTTTTTACAGCTCTACCTTATATACTACTCATCCTGTGACTTCACACCTGTGTGCACTCAGCTAAATGTTTCTGCGGGAGTTATTTTCACTTTCAGCAGGCATTATATTTTGAGACGCCAGAATATTCTAGCCATGACAGTTAAAACACATATCCTGTGTTTGCACCATTTTGTATCTCTGCATGTCTAGAACAAATATAAAGTACTTGCAAGTTACAGCACAATATGATGCATGATCCCCAGAAATTTAATGGGTTGTTTATAATTTCTCATTTTATTGGATGGTTATTGTTTTTGTATGCTGATTCTTGCATTAAAGAAATAATTAAACAGCTAATTTTAGAGCATATTTGTTTTCATTAAAGGAACAGTAGCTTGGAAATGTCTGCCATCAGAAATGATGATAAAGAGGCACTTCATATTGTTATTAAACAACGATTAAACACTGGTTGGATTCAAATCCATACGTATATACCTGTTGATCAGTGTACCTTAAAATATATTTTAAATTCCACAGCTAAAGCTCATTATAGCTTTTTTATTATTGCTAGAAACAGGTGTCCTATTTGGAAACCCATTGACACCATTGGAAGGGTGTTCTTTATAACTCTGTGCCAGCATATGCAATAGATGGCTCATATTTCATTACCCTATTTTAATACATTTGGTTCATTCTAACCTTTAATTCATTATTTAAAGATTTATTTTAATAAAAAGTCGCCCATGAATAGCTTGCACCAGTTGTAACCAATGGCAGAGCTTGGCAGCTGGCCTGTTTGGAGCCTGTCTGCGCCCTCAGCTGCCTCCAGACGTGACAGTCGGCTCTCTGTATAGACTATTTGACTGTTGGAAGCCTGAAATATTTGAATGTCATTGGGGGAGGTCATCTGTGGCTTGAGGAGGGGGCAGGTCAATAGGGGTTCATATATGCTTCTGCAATGTAGCAAGTGGAGACTTGCATTATATGCTGGCCAAAGGGCCCTTTTTGAGGCTCCAGGGCCATCTGTACACCAATTTAAATGGTATAGTCCAATTTGAACACCCCTCTATATTGAGCTAAAATGGAAGAGCCTCTTTTGCAGTGTTTGCTGGGAAGAAGAAGTACAGTCGGGATTGGGACTTTGGAGAGGAGGTAGCAATCTGAAGAGGTAAGAGGAGCTGTGTTCTCCAATGGCCAGGCCATTAATGGATGGATGGGCTCATTGGGATGTACATTGGCCATGATGCATGCAATATATGGATTTTTACAGGTCTTGGCATGGTGTCTGTATAGGGTGAGAATAGATATCATGGTTAGCATGAACAAGGAAATATGGAGGGAGCTGCTAGGGGGAGCTATAACAGGGCAGACAGCAGCTGGCTGAAGTGAGCTGCTCCAAATGTGCGTCAAACTCTTTAAAATACTCACATTGGTTGGGAAAACACAGGAAGATGTTGTATTGTTGTGCTTTAGCTTGATAAAGATGGTCTGCAATTGTTGTGTCTTTATCCCTTGGCTGCCTGTCCAAGGGAAGTGGCCAATTTGACATGCAGGCAATGCTGTAGAAAAGAAAGAGAGGAAGCATGTTAATGATGGTGCTTGATGAATAAAACACACTTAAATGTGCTAAAAGCATGTAAATCATAGATATTATTGTGTATTTGTGTGATTTTGCAAGATCATTTTGACAAATTAGCTTCTCTGAGTGAACCATTTGAGAGCTTTAAAGATGGCCGCTCCTTGGAGTAGTGAATGCTGTTGGGACGGGTTACTTCCTGACTCACTCGACACTCTGTGTTGGTTATCTCTGTGTTCAAGCATATAAATCCGTTTTCAAATAAAACTGCAGGAAAAATAATCATCTTTACAGTTAAGTTATTAATAATCAAAGTTATGGTTAGTATTGCTAACTAAAAGGAACCTTTAGGAGATCAGATTCTGGTCTGAACTGAGTGAGTGTGGAGTGTAAACACTGTAACTGAACTGGGTTTTTTTTAGTTAAGGGACTAGTTAATTGAATAGTATGGACTAGTCTCTGATTAGTCACTTTAGAGGGCCCTTGTTTAGTTTTTGACATGGACTAGGTAAAGCACAGCACAGATTTTGATTATCATCCATATAAAACTATATAGACTATAAAACTATAACAAAATTTTGCTGTTAGACTGGCATTGGTGCAGATGACCTATCAGTTGTTATCATATTAATCAATAATGATTCATCTTTTGATTTTATATGTCTCATATGTCCATGAAAATGGAGGGAAGTTTAATTATATTTAAATGAGTAATTTAGTTAATATAAATGAACCTAATGATTTTTTTATATATATTTTTTTTTGTACATAAGATAAGGCATACAGATAAACTAAAGGGTTAAATACTGACAGAACGGAAGAATGGAGGATGTAGGTGCAATTTTTATTCATATTATTTAATATTTTATTCATATCCTACAACCATCCAACATTTAAAGGGTTAAATTTTAGTCCTCTTGGGGGCATCAGAGTAAATGACACCCTTTCATTTAGTTACTGTCTGCCGTTTTTATCAGAAATCTTCAAATGTAAATTACTGCCCCCTCTGGATGGATCAGGAACAAGGGTCTGTGTCTCTAATGGGAAAATGAGAACGGTAAACATGCACTCATTCTCTCATTTAGAGTTGCAGCCCTTTTTCTTTTGCTTAATAAATTGTTCCTCTAAGCTCTCAGTACAGTCCTCTCATAGCCAACAGTTGGACACTCGATCAGTTTTAACCCCTAAAGGCAGCTGCATTATAGCTACTATCACATCACAAGACATAATTGTTCTGTGAACTTTAATTCACACCCTGTTCTCTCAAAGTAGGATTACTAGAACAGAACTACTACAACATTTTCTCCCATGCACAAGTGTAAATGTTAAACGCCCCTGGTTGAGGATAATTGTTCAAGTGAGTGCATGAATTTGCCAAAGCTTCATAAAGCAGTCTGCTGGCCTGTTAAAAAGGTGCTTTTTTTAGTTTTAACATAAATTAACTTTTATATGTTTATAGCTACTGTACTATAGCCATACTTCTGAAGAATTCTGCTATAGTATTCCTGTGAAGTCATATTTATTGAGCCATAATGTACTTTGACATCAAAAAACATTGATAACATGTGGATGTGTCATTCTTTAATTGCTTTAAGAAGTTGTAGTTCAGACATTTATTTGCCATGCCAACATTCTCATCTAAAAAAAAAATAAAACAAAAGAAATTTTATAACCATGTTTATGCTTCTTCAGAGTTATAATGCCATAATATTGGCTTTCGAAGTCATATTCTTTAAGCCATGAAGTGATATAAAAACTTTGATAACCTGATAAATTGATACTATATCTTGCTCTTTTTTTTTTTTTTTGCCATTTCTCATTTTCGCTGTCTCATCCCATATTTTACATGTTTTTGCAATCTCACAAAAAAAGATCTTTTAACAGATATTTTAACAGTTAATGTTCGTTTTGTTCACATTTTAAGTAGTAATCGGTGTCAGTGGAACCCTTTTGTCACAGTCTTGATTTTTTATTTTCTTTCAAATATCTAAAAATGAAAATTACTGCCCCCTCTGGATGAATCAGGAGAAAAAAACTTTTGGGTAGATGTCGATAGACATAGTCAAAATTGTGAGGTATGAAGCTGAAGTTGCTGAGAGGTGGAAATGGGGCTTCCGGTTTCCGTTATAGCCCCGTTGCTTCTCTGAAAGTGCTTTTTGAGTTTTAACAAAAATTAACTAGAACTAATATATTTTAATGACCATACTGTTTAGCTTCTGATTATGCCATAATATTCCGATGAAAAGTCATATAATTTAACAAGCCAGAATGATAATTTGTTAACATAGATAATTTGTTGTGTCACTGCTTAAACCTAACAGGGTTTAGCAATAAGGTTTTTTTTTTCTCACCACTCTCTACCAAAAATAAAAGTTATATATATATATATATATATATATATATACACCTTTTCTGGAAAACAATAGAATGCTGTGTAAAACATATGATAACATTCTAACTAATACTACCAAGATTATCAGTAGTCATTCTTTCAATTTCAACAGCGTCACCAAAAATTATTTAGGTCATGTACATATATTGCACGATAAGTCGATATATTGATTATTGCGACAGGTCTACAGATAACTGACCTGAAGCTTTCTGAATATGCTGTGCTAGAAGTCTTTGAATTTACTAAAAGTTCTTTCCTTTTTTCCAGGTCCTTGGAAAAAAAGAAAACAAGATCTCCATTTGGGACATCCAGTTTTTCTCACTGCAACGTAAGAGTTCATTTTTCTGTCTTAACTGGTTAAAGGCGACACTCATTCTTTGTTAAACAAAGAGAAAATGTGACCTTTTCCTCCAAGCATACCATGCACATTATTTTGTTACCTATTGAATGAAATCTGCCGGCACTCTATTTACAAACGATCCCACACAAAGCCCAGCTCACAGCACGCATCTGTCATGAACTTGACTCTCTTACAGCTGTTCAAATGGCAGCTGACATGCACAGTTGCCCGACATGCCTCTCCTTTCACTATATATTCATCCTTTGTTTATGCTTCAGTGGGTTTTTCTCACTTAACCAGAAAAGCCACAACAAGACATACCTGCTTCCTAAATTTTTACACACTCACCACCTCATTCATGAAGCACGAGTGGAATGAATAGAACCTTTTTATGTAATTACTGCATTTAATTGACTGTAAGAATAGTTTTACTATCTATACACAGTGTGTTTGATGTCTGAGGCCTATAAACTATTTTTTCCCACATGCACACGTACTATATTTTTTTGACTCACGCATTAATATTAGACTAGTCAAAGTCAGAATTTCCTCTTTTTTTACACAGACAAACCAAATGATCTCTATTTCCTTATCCCTATTTACTCATCTGCTCCCCCTAGTTATTCATTCTTGTCTACAAGTGACAAGATCCATAACTGAACTTAGCAGAACGCATTGCAGCCATTTTCCATGCAGGGTGTGTGTGTGTTCTTCAGAAAGGGGATTGCGGAAAAGCAGCATACTTTTTTTCTCTTCTAAACCAATCAGCATTGCTGTGGTATGAGTCACGCCCACACCCTACCCTTATATGGCAAAGAGGGGGCGGGGCTGTTTCTCAGACCGGACAGTGAAATGGTGGCTGCTTGTACAAAAACAGCAGCAGCACCATTAGGAACCGAGCAGCTACAGACACATTTACAGGTAAGATCCGTAGCTTAGAACATTCTCCTGCTTCTAGGTTCTACTTAACATGCATCCTGTGACATGAAAATGAAATGATATTGCTGCTTCATGTATCTGAACGATGCTGTTTGTCTAACCTCCCTCTTGAGCTAATTGTGTTAGCCTGTTTACAAGCCATCCTGCCATTCATTCCGCCTAGAAACCTATTTTACCAAACCGACATAGACAAAAACTCTTTTAGTTGCTTTTAGAAAATCTTTTAATTTATAGTAAAGGAAAACTTGAGTATGACATCATTCATTATGCCATGTGGTTTAATGGGTATGTCAAGCACAACGTGCTTATTAACTGCATTGTTTTAGTTGTAGAATTACACGTTTTGTTTGTTTTCCTGTGCAAACCGGTTTTTGATTACAATTAAATAATGTGTGAATTTGAGTCAGTACTTCCTGTGAACTTCCATTCTGAAAGCATGAAGACCTATAAATAAACTGAATGTTGGTATATAGGTTTAGATCTTTTATGGTATATAACTTTGTATAGTTTAAAAGTTCATATTTTTGTTACTTATTAGGTAAAAACTCCCACCCCAGACACCGCAGATTCAGAACTGGACAGCAACCTTTTACGGTCAAAGAAAGAGAAAATATAATCCTATTAGAAAACCTACCACTGTCTTTTAAGGTAGAATTTAATGGTCATTAAACCTCACAAGTAAGCAATTTAGGAAACTCCACAAAGGCTACTCAAATAAAAGTTCTAGAGAATTGACTCGCAAATGATTCCAACACAGACTGATGTTGCTCAGCTAACAGCATGATACACTAATATGCATATACAATACGAAATGTGCACAAATACTAAGTAAAATAATCTGTTTGAATTGCACTGAACTATTTTATAATTGAATGAAATGAACGTTTACATCAAAATTTAAATGCATAAATTTATACTCAGATAAGGCAATTCCACAATGCATTTCTCTTATTAGACACTGCAAGTTCAGTGTCAAAATAGTGAACTGTCACATTGTGGAATTGCTCTCTCTGTAATGTCTACACACAATGCTGAAGGCTACAGCTTTCACCATTTCTGCCGAAAAGACTAACATTGTTAAAAAAAAAAAAAAAGTTAATAGAGGTTATTGCAGTACATTTTACAAGAAAATACTATTTTAGTATGTTTAATTTAATGTGTTACTGCCATTTATTTGTAATTATTTGTGAAATTTACTAGCAATTTCTAAATTAAAATTAGTTTCAAAGCCATTTTTTTTTGGTGTATATTTAAAATCAAATGTCCAAGGAAGCATGCAAGTTTCAAACTTGATTGTTGTTCAGGAAGTGTTAAAGTATTATTATGGTCTGTGCTGTTTTGATATGAATAATTAAAAACAAGTTTTCCTTTCATTTCAGAATCAGCCAAGACTGAAAGCCTAGAAGAACCAAAGATTCAGACCCATCTATGGCAGAAAAACAGCAGATCAAAGTGACTGCGGCCAAAGTGCTGTGCTATGTGGAGAAAATCTCCTCCTTCGCCTCCAACATAAATCCTCTCTTCGGGATTGTGACTTCAGTGGTCGGGGTGGTCAGGAAAGGCCTCGTGGATGAGGAGGACCATGAGATGAACAAGGACTTCAAACAGATCCATGAGAAGCTGGAAATCATCTCGGAGAAGAACAAGCAGACCCTGCGACAAATCCGCATCGACGAAATCAATGAGAATTTCGGTAAGCACGAGGAAGTCATCAAACATCAGTACAACGCTTTCAACACCATGGTGGAAAGAGTAAAAGTGAACCCTGAGAACTCGGATCGTCACATGGAGGAGTTTGTGAAGATCTACGAGAATGATAAGATGGATCTGAGCTTAGAAACGTATTACCGCGGAGTGAAAGGTGCCGCTCTGTTTGGGAAGCCCATGCTGCAGGTTTACCTGGAGAACTGCCAAAGAAACAAAAAGGTGATGGAGGCCCGCTGCTCTCACATCGCCCACCTGTTCTACATCGGTCTAATGGCGCTGATGGCCTACTACGCCGCCAGTGAAGATGACGAGGATGAAGTGAGAGCCAAATGGGGCCCGAGGGTCATTGAAATTCAAGCCAAGATGCAAGAAGTTCTGGACCAATGCACTGAGGAAAACTGAAGTGGGAACATTGCACTGAACGATTCATTTCATACGCTGAAATTTTAAATGTTGTAAGCAGTCTTGAATTAGGAAATTTAAATAAATCGTGTGGGGTGTAAAATGGGTGAATCTTTTCCTGCTTGCCAATGGACTTTTCAATGCAATACTAAAGTAGTGCAAAGTTTTTAACACTGTATATCGCAGTTTAATTTTTTTTTTAATTATGTTAAGCATGTTTTGGACTGAATATATTGTAAAAAAGTATTTCCAATATCATATGAGCCTTTGATGCGAGTTACATGAGTTATTATGAATTATTATATAATTGTTTGCTTATGTTTTGTGGAACATCTCTGATTCTTTGCACAATAAATGAATCTATTTTTACTCTCATATCATGGCAGTTAGTCTCTTTATTTGTCATTTTATATGGCCAAATGTGATTTCTGCCAAGTCAATTCATGATGTGAACACACTAAAGACTGTGTGCAGAATGCAGGTGAATATGGACTTTGCTTGCCAAATTGCAAATTGCATTGATTTGCATTAAATGCAAACTTCAGTCTAATCTGAACTATTCAGTACAAGTTGAACTCAATTAGCAACATTTATGGCATGGGGAAGTCGTGGCCTAATGGTTAGAGAGTCGGACTTGTAAAACTCGGATCGTCACATGGAGGAGTTTGTGAAGATCTACGAGAAGGATGAGATGGACATGAGCTTAGATTTGTATTACCGTGGTGTGAAAGGTGCCTCTTTGTTTGGGAGGCCCATCCTGCAGGTTTACCTGGAGAACTGCCAAAGAAACAAAAAGGTGATGGAGGCCCGCTGCTCTCACATCGCCCACCTGTTCTACATCGGTCTAATGGCGCTGATGGCCTACTACGCCGCCAGTGAAGATGACGAGGATGAAGTGAGAGCCAAATGGGGCCCGAGGGTCATTGAAATTCAAGCCAAGATGCAAGAAGTTCTGGACCAATGCACTGAGGAAAACTGAAGTGGGAACATTGCACTGAACGATTCATTTCATACGCTGAAATTTTAAATGTTGTAAGCAGTCTTGAATTAGGAAATTTAAATAAATCGTGTGGGGTGTAAAATGGGTGAATCTTTTCCTGCTTGCCAATGGACTTTTCAATGCAATACTAAAGTAGTGCAAAGTTTTTAACACTGTATATCGCAGTTTAATTTTTTTTTTAATTATGTTAAGCATGTTTTGGACTGAATATATTGTAAAAAAGTATTTCCAATATCATATGAGCCTTTGATGCGAGTTACACGAGTTATTATGAATTATTATATAATTGTTTGCTTATGTTTTGTGGAACATCTCTGATTCTTTGCACAATAAATGAATCTATTTTTACTCTCATATCATGGCAGTTAGTCTCTTTATTTGTCATTTTATATGGCCAAATGTGATTTCTGCCAAGTCAATTCATGATGTGAACACACTAAAGACTGTGTGCAGAATGCAGGTGAATATGGACTTTGCTTGCCAAATTGCAAATTGCATTGATTTGCATTAAATGCAAACTTCAGTCTAATCTGAACTATTCAGTACAAGTTGAACTCAATTAGCAACATTTATGGCATGGGGAAGTCGTGGCCTAATGGTTAGAGAGTCGGACTTGTAAACCAAAGGTTGTGGGTTCGAGTCTCAGGTCCGGCAGGGATTGTAGGTGGGGGGAGTGAATGTACAGCGCTCTCTTCCACCTTCAATACCACGACTGAGGTGCCCTTGAGCAAGGCACCGAACCCCCACTGCTCCCCGGGCGCCGCCTGCATAAATGGCTGCCCACTGCTCCGGGTGTGTGTGTTCACTGCTGTGTGTGTGCACTTTGGATGGGTTAATTAATTCTACTAATTCCAAGTATGGGTCACCATACTTGGCCACATGTCACGTCACGTCACATAATGCTGATTACAATTTCCACTTCTTTCTTTCTGGGTTACATTGAGGCATTTGATGTACAATGGAAGTGAATAAGGCCAATCCTTAGACATTTAATACTCACTGTTTAGACCGTAAAAACTCACTGTTTTACAAGTACAGCCACAAGACTTAACAACATGCATGTTAGCATGATTTTAGTGTAAAAATCACTATAACCATTTTTTTACAACTTAGTCATCATGACAACATAATGCCTAAAAAAATCTAAATATATAACTTCAACAGATTTACAACTCAAATAATATGCACATTTTAACAGAATTAATGTGAGAGTTAAATAAAAAAGCTGGACATTTTTGCTTTTAAACACTCCAAAAATGGACCTCATTTACCTCATAAGTGCTTGACTGTAACCTCGTTTTTTGCTTTTTAAGAAAAGGAGGAACAAAATTATTCTTGTGATAATCAACATTATGCCACAAATGCTAATTGAGCTTAACCTGTATTGAATCTTCGTATCATTTAGATACTACTATAGTTTTTTTCATTAATAATTTAATAATATTATTGTTTTATTAATATTAATATTACTTTTATTAATATTTGGATTGTTTTTATTTTTTTATTTTCAGTTTTCCAATTATATATATATATATAATGTTTATTTTATTTCAAGTACGTCATTTATGATCTTTTTGAATGGTTTTAGATTTTGTTTCATTTGTAGTTAACTATAATAGCCCTGACTGACCCCGGAATATTCTTGTAACAGTAGTGCATGGTAAATACATATTTTTGTTGGAAATTCTGTTTAACTTTAAGATTGTGATCTGTTTCCTCCTTCAGGTGAACTAACCGTTAAGACTGTCCTACAATCTTCCTCCGGACACAATGGCTGACAATGAGATATTTGATGACCCCGAGAAGCTGAAGAGGGGTCTAGTGAAGGTTCTGGAATGTGTGGCCACCATCTCGTCTGCAGCAGCGGTGGTCAATCCCATCTTCGGTGTGGCTGGTTCTCTCATCCGGGTGGTGCTGCACCACGTGGACGATGAAGACATTCAGAAACTCAAACGAGAGTTTGGCAGCGTGAATCGAGCCCTTGACGAAATCTCGCAGCAGAACCGTCAAGCCCTGCTGCAAATCAGGAAGGAAACGGTGGACAAACAGTACCACGAGGTGGAAGAAAACATTCGCAATCAGTTCCGCAAATTCATGGCGATCGTGGAGGCCAAACCGGAGCAAGTGCAACGCAAGAAAGATGATTTCGTAAAGAGTTTCATCAATGATAAAGATGACCAGAACATGTACACACTTTACGAAGGCGTGATGGGGAAGCGCAAACTCTTCAGCCAGCCCATCCTAGACGTCTACATGAAGCATTCGCAGGGTGACCAGCGCGTCATGGAAAACCTCTGCACTCGACTCGCGTACCTGTTCTGCATCGGCTTCATCGCTCTGATGGGCTACTACGGCATCCTGGGGGATGATTTGGAATCCCGAAACGAAGAGTGGGAAGAGAATATGAGGAACGTGCAGGAGAAAATGCAGGAGGTGCTGAGGAGATGCAAGTAAAAGCTTTCTGCACAACCGACGAAGTTGCCTTTGTGCTTAGCCTTTTCCTCTTACACTAATAGATTTCATCGACCTGCAGCTTTATCTCCCTGATGACCACAGATCATGCTGAAGTGTACACAGTCATTTCCTGTGATCTAGTTCTTTTTTTTTATTTATTTTTTTATCACACAATCACATTTCTTCATGCCTTGCCTCAGTTTAACACTACATGTACAAGATATGTCACACTAATCTAAAGAATGCTGGTTGTGGTGGTTTTATAAATATTATTAAAGCTCATAAGCAGTGTCACCTTGAAAATTGACTACATGATGAACAACTTGTTTCCTGAATAAATACATAGTATATACAAATGTATTCTATAAAATACATATATAATTTAAAAAACTATGTATCTATCTATATATTCATAAATGTTGCAAAATAAAGAGCATACAATTTACTGTCTGTGCAAACAAGATCAATATTTCGATCTGAAACGTTCATGTTTATGCATCTTTTTGGCACATTAGTAATAGATTTAAGTGTGCATTTAATTGTCTCCTGTGTGTTTTTTTTTGTGCCATTAGAACACATACTGTGTGTTTGTTCATCCATAATCACATTTGTTTATCCATAAAGCACTGCAATATACATAAATGTACCTGAATTATGTGTTTGTGTGCTTTTTGAATGTCCCATGGATTGGAACCACTGGCCTTCCTAATCATTATTAAAATACCTTTTTGTTTTTTATTATTCAGTCTTTGGAATGCTGCTGCACTTATAACGCTGTACAATATTGTTACATTTTTCAATAAAGATGAATAAACAAGGAATGAAAACTATCACAAGTTGTTTTGACTTACACTAAAATTCATAATATACTGTATATTTAATACAATTAATCAGAAATGTAATCACATATATATTATTTAAAGATATATTTACAATAAAAATATAATATTAAGAAATATAATATAATATAATTTTTAAAGACTTACATTTTGACGTAAACAGTAGGTGGAGGGACCTTTGAAGGAGATTTTTTTCTTGTTAGATGTTCCTCTGCCACTAGATGGCAGTAAAAGGTCATAAACTGAGTTTAGGCCTAAAACTATAAAACAAGCATACTGCTACTGCTTAATGCATATTGTGTGTATAGCACCTACTATATTATTAATATATGTAAAAACAGCATATACTATGCAGCTATAATCAGTTTAAACTGCCATATGATCTTACTAAGCTATCATTTGACAAATAAATCTGGTTATATTGCATTTTTAAATGTATTTCATTCATTTTGTGTAAAAAAAAAAAGTGCATACAGACCATAGACTGTATAAAAACAGATACAGACTGTTATGCAGCAGACACGAAAGGCTATAGGCTACAAATTAATTTCAGACTTTTGAAACTTTTGAAAAGGACTCTGGTAAAACATCTACTATGCTATATAAAAATTGTTAAATATTTTTTTGCCTACACAACAGAATTTAATCAGGTTAGACGCCACATCGAATGTTAACGCGAATGTAAACAAGCCTGTGAGGGATCGTCTTTACAATGGCATACACTGTATAAAAAGACTAAAGCATGTCATTTTCACAACTTTCATAACTATTTAAAGTTTTTTTTTTTTTTTTTTGTCTACTGCCTTTTTCAGAAAGACGTTACTTACAACCATGTCGTTAAATAAGAGAACAATCAATGGTGTAGTTACAGCACCTACCAGCAGGGGCTATCTGGACCACCTGCAAAGCTGTCTTTGAATGGTCCAAATCGATGATCTTTCACACAAGTAATACATTTTCCTCCCAAAATATTCAGGATTAAACATAAGTAGTATGGGAGATATTACTAGGCTACTTTATCTTTAAACACTTAAATTTCATTTAAGAGAACATAAACATGAATGAGTTTTACTTTACCCTTTGTGGCATCACAGAAGACTTGCTCTGCGACATTTCACGCCATCAGCCAGAAACCTTTGCAAAGACTCTTACGTCAAGTCAGAGAGGCATTCATATGGACACGATTCTGAAAGAAAGAAAGAAAGAAAGAAAGAAAGAAAGAAAGAAAGAAAGAAAGAGAAAGATGTTAAGGCTTTTCTGGAGAAGTTGTGATCCACAAAAATTCAAGAAACACACTGTAAATAGGTTGCTGTAAATTTTACAGTAACTTACTGGCAGCTGGATGCCAGTAATTTACTGTAACAATGTTTACAGTATTATTACTCTAATTGCATTTACAGTACAATAATATATTTACTGTATTTTATTTACAGTATTATTACTGTATTTTCATTTACAGTATCAGTACTGTAGTTTATTTTCATTTAGTTGAACATTTTTTTACCTGTAAAAAACAAGCCAATTGTGGTACTGCACTGTAAACCATGATTTTTACCACCCCCCCACAATAACTCATAAGCTTTAGTTCTGATAATATTATTTTTAATTGTTGAACATTTTCTTTTTAAAAGTACAAATTACAAATCTTGACCTCTCAGATGCACTAGCTTAAAAAAAGGGCATCACCACAGTCCCCTGGGGACTTTGTATCATGGAAGAACATACACATACTGAAAAGCAAAAATTGGCAAGTACACTACTAGTCAGAATGGAAAAGAAAACAGCAATGCTTTAGCATTTTACTTGAGGAAAATTAAAGTGCAGGCCTAATTAATGAATTTGGGAGATAGATAGATAGATAGATAGATAGATAGATAGATAACCTATAGCAGTTTGTCAAAAATACGCTTTCAATTCAATTGAATGTAGTTTGGTTTTATTGTGTTGTTGATTAAATTATTATTGTGTGATTTTTGTTCGGTGGACAGAAATTACAAAAATGTCTTAATATTAGATATGTGATTAAAAGAATAAAATGGGAAAAAAATAGTTTATTTTCAACTTTAGACTCAAAACATAGTAACTGAAATATGAAAACTTCGCCGTATGACAATGCTCTCCCCAATAAAATAATCAGAATCAGAATATGACGTAATCTAATGGGCCTACAGAATATTTAAAGTAGTCCTTTCTTACGTGCCTTACGTACATCAGTAGACTATAAGCCTGAAAAAGATTCAAATGCAGCCTCTGTCGAGTCTCATGGGAATAAGTCATCATGTTCAGCAGTGTCAGCCGTCTATGACGCATTCAGACACAAGGTCACACCTGACTTATTTTCAAACGCTTATTTGTAGATTGTTAGAAAAGAAATGTATATCCACCACTTGATTTGCAAATATGTACAATGATGCATGTGACTTCGTTTTCCTTCCCTTTTACCCGCGTATGATTTCATAATATTTGCATTTGAACCCTCCTTAATCAGCACACGCTCAGAGAAGAGAACATTAAGCACACAATCGATAGGATAGACAATATAGTATGTTATTTTTATATAACATAACATAATGCAATATCAAACTCGTTAAGCACTTAAATACATCAGTAGTGTGTAAAATACCTGCCATCCCTGTGTGGAAAATATCTGCGCATGTTTCTTGTGATCCACCGGAGCTGCTCCATGTTGCGCATTGCGCGCAATATTCCTCTTGATGAACAAACATTACGCGCTATTTCTCTCTAAAATCAGTTCAGAACATTTCTATCTGTTGTCATTTTATGAATAAAGCGCAAGGTACAGCCAAGCACGTCAAAAAAAAATAGACATCTCTCCCACTGTTACCAAGTGCTTTCCAAACCAAAATCATCCTAACGCATTCTCAGCGCGCGC
The DNA here is from genome assembly GCF_001515605.1 of Sinocyclocheilus anshuiensis. Classification (NCBI taxonomy): domain Eukaryota; kingdom Metazoa; phylum Chordata; class Actinopteri; order Cypriniformes; family Cyprinidae; genus Sinocyclocheilus; species Sinocyclocheilus anshuiensis. Next base: position 2,766,876 of record NW_015540875.1, on the reverse strand, counting down.
AACTGCCTCTCTGTCGCACGCGCACACTGCCTCTCTGTTCATTTCACACTCACTCAGATCATCACAAATATCCTCCTCGAGCCAATACCTGAGGGAAACCTGAATTTCGGACAGCAGCTCTTCTACCAGCCAGACGTGAGAAACCTGTTTGAAATATTTTCTGCTGGGGTAAATTGCTGTGATGCGCATGTAGGGTACTTATGAGGGAGACTGCGCTTTAAAACGCTTTTCGAGGTGTTTCCTTTACGGAACAGAAGATGGCACATACAGTGGTGCCATATCTACGTAACACAATTTTAAGCTCAAGTCGTTTTAATTCTGCTCTGAATGGGAATATTTCGAGGTTTGCAATGTGCCCGGACTTGGTTTAACATGATTTTGTTTCTCATTAACATGCATGCGGATTTAAAATGGAAGAAAATGATGATGGCACAGTTGGCTATCGTGTAAAATTAGCAACGTGAGGAGTTTCATGCATGCTTAATGCGTTCGACTGTGATGAAAACACGTAGGTCTATAATTTAGGTTTTTTTAAAAGTATGAGAAAAAATCTAACATTTTACATCAAAAATATTATTATAATATATCTGACCGAATGCACTTGAGCTTTTTTTTGTCTGTCATACCTGTATTATCTGAGAAAAGGTTTTATGAGATTTATTTACAACTTCAGTGTCTCAACAATGAGACTATAAAACAAATGGAGACGTTCAGTTTTCTTAGGCAGAAATTATTCCATGTTTACGAAAGAACAATCTGCAATTTGCAACTTTTATTTTACATTATGCACCTTGAATTAAAACAGAGCAATTGTGCAAAGAGAATTTTTATCTTATTTTAATAGTACCAGAAATGAAGGCATTTATTTTTGTTTGTTTTTAGAAATGTCCAGTCCACTAGAGCGGGTTGTAGCTCAGAAGAAGGAGGCCATTGAAGCCGTGATGGAGATGTTTGAGAGAGGAGCCGAGGTGCTGGCCAGCGCTGTTGGGGAGCTGTGTCCTCTTTTTGAAGCTTCTGCTCCAGTTTTGAGGCTGGTCTTGGACAATGTGGAAAGCAAGGAGATCACATATGTCAAAGATCAGTTTCTAGTTGTGAGGAGCAAATTAGATGTCCTCTCATCTCAAGTAGAGGACATCAACTGTGAGATTAAAAAGGGACGGTTGGATTCTCAGTTCTTCACTGTGGAGGAAAATATATGCAACCAGTTTAGAAAATACATAGACATTCTGGAGGCCAAACCTGAGTACAAAGAGGTTAGAAAACGCTTGTTCTTGCAGCATTTTCCCAAAACAGGAGAGAAGAACCTCTACATGCTTTACGATGCTGTGATGGGGAACAGCACATTTGGGGAACCGATCCTGGATGTTGTGGAACAATACGAGGCCAGAAACAGAAGGGTCCTGGAAGACTTCTGCGTCAGACTGAATGAGCTTCTCTGCTTGGTGGTTCACGCCGTCAGTCGTCACAAGGACAGCTTTGCTCTGTCGAGCTTTCCTGAAGAGTGTCACTACTGGGAGAAACATAAGAACGTGAATCTCTGTGTGCATTCAGAGTAGATTTAGATAAAAATCTTCTATAACTGCATTTTACTGTATCCATGATCTATGTCTTGACAAAACAGTATTTATTCAGCTTATTGTCTCTAACAAATAGTTAATGCATTTATTGTAATTCCTCTTTTCGTTGTTCTAAACTAAAACCAAAGTGATCTTGTTCAGACTAACCAGTTTAATTAACCAGCCCATCTGTGTATGCACTTTTATGAGCAATTATAATATTATTTTATGTTACAAAGTTTAATGTATCTGTCTAAAATCATGCCTTGAGAACCAAGAATTCTCAACCAGGGATCCGGGGCCCACTGGGGGGCCTAAACAAAATAAGTGGTCCACAAAAAGACTTAAAATAATGTACAATAAGACAAAATGTGCATTAAATAATTTCAAATAAATAAAAATCAATATATTCCTTATTTTATTGACTCCCTCAACAACTGTTTTTTTATCTTTCATTGAAGAATCAGTATTTCCACAGAAAGCATGGATATATGAGAGAATATTTTAAAAAGTACAGTTTCTAGACCTGCAAAACTCATGGAAATTGGCATCAAATATTGTAATTTTTAACTCTTAAAATGGCATAAAGTAGAAATGGAGTAAAAATCTTTTTTTGCTCAATCCTTATCCAAACAATTACACGTTTAGGGGCTTTCTAATGTTGTGGTGGACAACGGTGCGGCCTTGGAGACAAAAAGGTTGAGAACTGCTGCTTTAAACAATATCATGTATAAAACATTTTGTGAAATAGTTAAAGGAAAAATGGTTTTTGGACCAAGTACACTGTATTAGACTTGTGCCAGAACTGGCAATTTGGCCTTTGTGAGTGAATGACCTACATAGGGCCAACAGAATACAAATGCCCTACCAACCATGAAAAGAGGCAATGACCACATCTCAGTCTTTTTGTCTCGTCTCAGCGGCCCATACAAACTGAGCTTTCAGTAAAAGTAAAACGAGGACCTTTGCAAGAAATAGTTTCAATATCTGACATACATTGCTATGATATACCACCCAAAGCCACATTTAATTAAATTACTGTTTTAGTACACAAGTCAGCATTTTCTGGCCAAGGGCTGCAGAAACATGGTGAGTAACGTTTCACTTTGTTAATATAAAGCCGACGAGCTCTGAAGTGCTGTGATCAGCTCTCCGGATCCAGTCATTAAAATCACTGAGGTGCCGAGTGAAGGAACAATCCATCATTTAACACTCAGGAGGGAGGATCCATTTCCATTGTATTCTTGTATTCCATTCTGTGTGTTTCTATTGTGAGTTAATGAGATCGTAAATGCATATTGTTTGAAATTATATTCAAAACCACAGGGAATCAAAATAATATTTAAAAACGACATTATTAGAGGCCCATTTGACCTTATGGTGCAAGATCATTAAAAGCCATTTATAACCATTCAAGTTGTGACCTTGCAACCACACCGCCATGGGTGATGACCTTTGACCCCTACACACATAATCCAATAAGACTGTCCCCTTTATATGTCAATATGTTTTTTGATTTATGACAAAACAAATCATTATAGTACCTTTTATTGGTTCATAACAATTGCAGTTGTTGAAATTTAAAAAAGCCATTGACGTCACAAAAGCAATCCTCTCTCAAAAAACACCATTCTGAAAAAGGCAAAAAGAACCATTATTTCCTTCATATTTTTCCTTTGTGATGAATAATTCATACATTATTTTCTTTCATGCATTATTTATTTGTTTGTTTGTTTATGAAGGCGGCCAGCATCTTATTAAAAATACAAGGTCCATCCTAGAAATATTTAAAGTTTTTAAAGCAGTTGTTATGCTCGGTTTTCAGAGTCTGAATGGAAGTGCATGCATGGCTCAGCCTGTATTCATTAGCGGTTGAGGCTTCTGTCTTGGTTGGAGCTATATTGATCCATGTGGCTTCCATCTCTGAAAAACGGCTGAACCTTAAACCTGTCTGTTACTAGACCAAAACAAACATCTATTATTCCAGTACGACACAGCGACATGTTTTGCTGGACTACTTTAAAACTTTTAAATAAAGGCAAATGAAACTACAACCTTCTCCAGGAAAGGGCATCAGTCAATATCAATATTTAATATATAAATGAGTGATTTTATGAATCTCAGCATCACAGTAGTGCCGAGGCGGTTGATCTGTCCCAGGATACCTCACTCTGGCTGCATCTGCCAATCACAGCCTGAGCTAATGACATTACCTTTTCGTCAGAATGGACCATCGACCGGCTTCCTGGCCTTAAGTGGCCTGATCTGATAAAAAGCATTAAAACATTTGTACTGTGACACACACCAGCTCACCCTCAGCCTCTGCACTGGATTCATCCTTCTGATGTGTCTTATAAAACCTTTGCAAAAAGATCTTACTGTCTTCACAAAATGAGTATATATGATGCTGCAAATAAACTTTTTGTGCAAACTAAAGCCCATCTCACATTCAATATTCCTAAAGCATTTTAGCATAACATCTCAATCATGATGATCTGAAGTAAAATAACATAACATTACTCAAAACTGCAGCAAACAGAACTGTAAACAAAGCTATAACCATTATTAATTATCAGCAACACTAATTAGTCAAAAGGACACCATAATTAAATATTCATGAGATCATGGCCACGCCCCTCAAATGCAATGCACAGATAGGACCTAGTTTTTTTTCTGATTGCCTTTAATTAATTGAACTATGTTTGTTGAAATTGTGTACATCGGGGTTATTAAAGTTATCTAAAACTATAGAAAAAAAACCTACTTTAATGGAAATCTAAAAAAAAAACTTTTTATATTTTATTTAATTTAATTTTAATTGTATTCGATTTTATTGCAGCTAGTTAAAGCAACATTTCTCTTTTTCATTTAACTTGATGTACTAATATAACTATAGACATATTAAAAAACGAATAAAAATGACAGAGACTTAATTTACTCAAATGTTAACTAATATTAAAATGAAAACAAAAACATTCAAAATATGAATAAAATTGTAATAGTATCTCAATAACACTGCTGTATATACATCATTAAACCGGTTTTATCTAATAAATAATAACTTATTTGTTAAGTTAGTTAGTAAATTCAAGTTCATTTATTTAAATTAAATTAAAATTAATTACAATTAATTCATTTATGCAGAATTTAAGGCCAAATTATTTTTTGTTTTTTTCCCATTTTCAGTAATAAAAGCAGCAACATGTCAAAATAAAAAGGCTACATGTATTTTGAGATTATGTACACAAAGCAATTTTTATTATTCTAATCATTAAATAATTATTATTACATTTTTTATGATCTCAGCAGGCAAAGTTTATGTTTAAGTCATATTCGTTGGGGACACATGAAAACTTAATTTCAATAAAGGGAAGTTGATTTAAAGAAAATAAAGTGTCAGTTTCAGTCTTTGGGAGCAGGAGGTAAATGACACTCTAATTACACTCATGGGTTTATTTCTGTCCGCTCGTTCGCCAAACCATTAGCGTATTACGGTTCTAATCGGTATATTGATCTTGTTTTGGCTCCATCTGCACTCACACAATGTGTGCGAGCCTCGCAGTGTAATGCTGTTCTCTGTGTTTCTCTCCCTTCTGACCTTTCTGAAGGTCAACAGCATGTGTTTGTGCATAAATGTCACCAGCAGTAATATTATGATGACAGCAGATATGATAGAATCAGCTTTTTTCTTTTTCTTTTTTTTTGCTTGTCACATAAAATTTCAAAAAGATTCCTTTGTGTATTTTGCTAGACCAATGTTTCAGATAACTCTCTTGGGCTAAATGTTTTTTTCTTACATGCAGACCAAGATCGGATATTATTGACTGTATTGACTGATGATGTCAACAGTTTTCTGATTTTGACACCTGACTAATTTTTTATATATTCAAATTTACTTCATGATCGTGCTCAAAATATAACAACAAATATCTATCTATATATTTTAGTAAATTCAAAAACATAATTAAAATTATGCCGAATTTATTTAAAGCCAAATTCTTTTTTAAATGAAATATGAATGCATTTATATATATATATATATATATATATATATATGTGTGTGTGTGTGTGTGTGTGTGTGTGTGTGTGTTCAATTAGTGTTTCTACACTCTCAGAAATAAAGGTCCAAAAGATGTCCCTGGGGTGGTACCTTTACAAAAGGTACACTTTTGTACCTTTTAGGTACTAATATGTAAACTTTCAGTACTAATATGTACATTTAAGGTACCAATATGTACCCTTTAGGTACAAAGGTGTACCTTTTGAAAAGGTACCACCCCAGTGACAGCTTTTGTACCTTATTTTCTGACTAATTCTGTATAACTGTGTACATAGTATTTGTATATGATTATAATTTTTTATTAGCATTTTTAATTAGCTTTTTATATTTTCAGTTTTCATTTACATTTTTATTAATTTTGTAATGCGTGTTTGTCGTTTTAATTTTTTTTCTTTAATATTTATATTTAGGTGTAATTTATTTTATTTCAGTTTTTTCATAATTTTGTTTATTTATTTTAATTTCCAGTTAGTAGCTATAATTTTAGTGCTTCAATTTTTTTTATTTACTTGCTAAGGCAAGATTTCTCATTTTCATTTATTTAAAGTTATTCATCTGATATTTATTTTTATTTCCGCTTTATTTCAATTAACAAAAATGTTTTTAATAGTTTTAGTTAACGATAATAACCCTGGTCTACAACCAAAGCGACATGACAAACTGGATAAAACATGCTCAATCAAACATAAAGCACAAAGCAGCCTCACAGCACAAAGACTGGAGAGCGCTGGTGTTCGCTGTTAATCAGAGTCTTGTGGTGTAGGGTTTGGAGATTGAGGTTTCATCTGTCGTTTTTAAGAGCATCAAAAAACACGCTTAGGAGAAATGGACTGCAATCCATATAGAGCCTCCAACAAGCCACTGAACATTTGCCTGCTTCCTGTGATCTAGACATCTATCGATCTCTTGAGTCTAAAGGATGGACTCAATGTGCGGAGTGGCAGGTTGCCTGTAGACTGTTATTAGACAGATCAGGACTGGAAACAACAGTACTAAAGCACAAAAACAGCTGGCAAACATTTGCGAGTGCTATATAAAGTAAATCAGTATTAGTATTATTACTTTTATTGCAAAACATGGCTGCAGGCTGGTCATGTGATCTCAGCATGGAGGACATTGCAGTAAACTTTATATTAAATATCTGTTTTGGGAAATACAAAACCAACAAGGAATTTGACTTAAGTAATTCAATTCACCTCCTCCTCCAAAAATCTGCCATGTCAATCAAGTGGTTCTACAAAATAAAACCCAATCTGCCATGTTATTTATGAAACCAATTATACAGGCACAAAACAAGCTTTGTTAACTGAAAGTGTTAAAAGGACAAACCAGGACAACCTGATTTTCACCGACCCCACTGGTCCTCATCACACATATCTAAAAGCATGCTGATCAATGAAAGTATATTTATTTACTATGAACACCACAGCATTAATTATGAGCTGAAGTGACATCTTGTGGCTACAGGCATGCATAAACCATGGTGGTACACCAGATCATACTAAAGTATACTCTAACACAGTTTCTGATCATAGTAATCAAACAGAAATAACTATCTAAAATTCATATCCCTCAGCCACTAGTTTATACAATTAAGGTATTAGTGAAGGGAAATAATGAAACATGCACAAATATATCACACATATATCATTGATATTATTTTATGCCAGGACATTTTCTATTAATTTTACAGACATTTTGATTAACACAACGCAGTGTAGTATAAAATTCAAAATACAGGTAAAACACCTCTTGTTAAAAAAATCAGTACAGAAAATTCCTTCATATGAATACAGTACATTGTACACTATTTTAAAGGATTTTTTAAAGAGTAGTTTTATATTTAGAATTGTATTTTATTTTTATATTTCTTGTTATTACTTAAATTTTAGTTACAGTTTTAGTCATTTTGTTGTGTGTTTTTATCATTATGTACATTTTTGGTTTTAAAACTATTTATATTCTATAATAGTACTTATATAGTAATATTTTATATAGTATGTTTTATATATGTGACCCTGGAGCACAAAAGCAGTCTTAAGTCGCTGGGGTATATTTGTAGCAATAGCCAAAAATACATTGTATGGGTCAAAATTATTGATTTTTCTTTTATGCCAAAAATCATTAGGATATTAAGTAATGATCATTTTCCATGAAGATATTTTGTAAATTTCCTACTGTAAATATATCAAAACTTAATTTTTGATTAGTAATATGCATTGCTAAGAACTTCATTTGGACAACGTTAAAGGTGATTTTCTCAATATTTTGATTTTTTTGCACCCTCAGATTCCAGATTTTCAAATAGTTGTATCTCGGCCAAATATTGTCCTATCCAAACAAACCATACATCAATGGAAAGCTTATTTATTCACCTTTCATATGTTTGTTTTTGAGATGTTGTGTATAAATCTCAATTTCAAAAACTTGACCCTTATGACTTATTTTGTGGTCCAGGGTCACATATTACTTTTAGTTCATTTAGTTTTAGTTATTTTAGTACTTCAACTTAAATTAAATGAAAATGAGAAGTTCTGCGTTGGCAACCAGCTAAAATAAAATCATTTTAATCTCTTACTTTTTCAGTCCTTGTCTGTGTCTTTACAGTCATCTGATTGCAGGGTCTCCACTTTGGAACAGCCATTTACACTTGATTTGATGAATTTTACGAGTAATCTTATTCAATATGGAGAGAATCATTTTCGAACAATAGCAGCAGAGAATCAAGAGTCCTACTTGACAAACTGCTCTTATACAGTGTTGTCTATCAAAATAATAGGAAAAGGAAGACAGTACTCTCAGTACTCTGTCTATGCAGTCTGTGTCGTAGTGCTGCCAACCACTTCCTCATCATGTCTGTGTTTTGGTGCACAAGTAAGAAAACAGGAACTATAAGTTTTAGGAACTGGCTATATACATTTTGCATTACTCCATCTTTAGAGGAACATACATTACCATCAATGCCACTGTAACGTCTAAAGCAGGTCTACATCCTTTCACAGTGTGAATGATCACATGACAACTGGAATCCTGCAGCATCCCGGACAGCACCTACACTTGGTGTATGGATGAATGGATAGATTTGATGTCTGGATAGATAGACAGAATAGACAGACAGACAGACAGACAGACAGATAGATAGATAGATAGATAGATAGATAGATAGTTTCCATTGAACAGTATATCCATATTCATGACATTTCATTGATAAGCAAATTGATTGCATCAAGAGAATTTGAAGGTCAATGAATGAGCAAATCTGTTTCATTTACCAGGACCCTGTACGATAATGGTATAGTCCATCACTGTACACCCCTCCACACTGAGCTCAGATGAAACTGCCCATCCTGCAGTGGCTGCTGGGAAGACGCGCAGTCCAGGGAGGTGGCAAACTGAAAGGGTAAGAATAGAAATATTCCTCACAGGCAACTAGATAATGCTAGTCAGGCAAATGCCAATGGGCAGATTTTTTAGGCATTGTTTGTTAAAATTTGAGAATGGCAGAAATGATTCTCAGCATGAACAATGAAATATGGTGCAGCATCTAGGGGGAGCTATAACAGACAGACAGCATCTGACTGAAGTCATCTACTCTAGATGGGATGAAGACCCTTTCAAATACTCACATTGCTTGAGAAAACACAGGGAGATGTTGTATTGATGTTTTTTTGGCTTGATAAAGTTGTAAATGTTCTGTCTTGATCCCAAAGCTGCAAACAAACATCCAGCACTCTGTAAAATGAGAAGGCTTTGTATAAGAAAAATTGACATGAAATACAGGAAGGATATTAAAAAAAAAAAAATGTTGACTTCAGTCCTAAATCTCACAATAAAGTGTTGTTTAGTCATAGCCTGTAAAGTGATGTAAGATCTTTTTGATATTCAAGTTAAGGTCTGAAGCTGGTCATTTTTGTAAACCGTTTTCAGTATTTAACATCTATATGTTTTGTAGATATGAGCATGATTATGATTCATGTGCATTTATACAACACAACAACAACAAATAACAAATCACAAAAAAAAAATGCACAGTTCAAAATTTCACCATTTCAATTTTGAACTGTTTTGTTGTTGTTGTTTTTAATGATTGAGGTCAGAATTGTTCAGTTATGGCCATGGATTATACAACTCATGATCTATACTTTAAATGAGTGTATATCATTGAATTGTATTTCATCTCAGTTCAGATCTTGAAAATACAGAGGCAATATCACAAGAAAACAAATTGCCTTTTGAAGTCCTTTCAAAGTATGAGCTAATTTTAGCAAATTAAAGGTGATATTACAAGAACATTTCAATTAAATTACAATTCAATTAAAATAATAAATAAATAAAATAAAAACATTTGCCATTATTTTCTGACCTTTGTGTCATTCCAATATGCAGTACTGTTTCTGCAGTTGGTATTTATTTTTCTGTGGAACATTAAAAGAATTTAAGAATTCTTCAGATCTTTTCACATCCATTCTCAAAAAAGGAAAAAAAGTTCAAAGTGGTCCATAAGAAGTCCAAAAGTTCGACATGTGTGTTCCGGACAGGCTGTCAGTCTTTGCATAAGTGGCAGGACATTTTCAGTGACTCATTCTGCAAGTAATACGTCAGTAGGTGGTGACAAGTGAATCATTCAGTCAACCGATTCATTCAAAATGCGGATTAATTCAAAAAGGAAACAAACGACCGTCCTCAACAGTGAGACATTGAATGAGTCACTTAAATGATTAAAAAATGCAAATTTACGAACGAAACGTGCGAATTTTTTGAGCGAATCACTGAAGCATTCCGCCAAAAGATTTATTCAAAAACGATGATTCATTCTGGAGCTAAACAAGCTGCTGTCTTTATGAGTGAGTCATAGAATCTGAATCTGATTTGTTCAAAATGCTGATTCATTTACGAAGTAAACAAGTGAATGATTAATTCAATCGATTTTTTTCAAAAACACTTACTTAGCAATGAAACAGGTGTCTATCTTTATTCAGCCGATTCGTTCAGTCAGGAATGAACCAAACGTGTGACTTTTTTTTAGCGAACCACTGAATTATTCCGCCAAACGATTCATTAAAAACAATGATTTATTCTGGAACTAAACAAGCGCCTGTCTTTATGAGTGAGTCATAGAATCATACATTCAATCGATTTGTTCAAAAACACTTGGCATGTCAGAATGAAACACCACCTACTGAGTGCAGCACAAGAGATGCCAACCGCCTAAAAAATCTAATAAATAAATAAATTACCGCATTGTAGGTGATAATATTGTGTGCCTTTGTATCTTCAGTTTCTTCTTCAGGTAAACATCACTGGGAAGGGCTCTTCCTCCAGACACAATGGCTGAAAATGAGAACTTAGAAGATCAAGACAAGCTGAAGAGGGGTCTAGTGAAGGTTCTGGAATGCGTGGCCACCATCTCGTCTGCAGCAGCGGTGGTCAATCCCATCTTCGGCATGGCTGGTTCTCTCATCCGGGTGGTTCTACATCATGTGGATGACGAAGACGTTCAGAAACTCAAGCGTGAGTTTGGCAGCGTGACTCGAGCCCTGGATGAAATCTCACAGCAGAACCAGAATGTATTGCTTCAGATCAGGAAGGAGACTGTGGATGGCCTGTACTGTCGTGTAGAAGAAAACATTCGTAGTCAGTTCTCCAAATTCATGGACACTGTGGAGGTATCGGCAGCACATGAACAGCGCAAGAAAGAATTTGAAATGAGCTTTGTGATCAATCAGTGTGACCAGAACTTGTACACGCTGTACGGCGGTGTGATGGGCGAATCGAAGCTCTTCAGTCAGTCCATCCTAGAGGTCTACATGAAACATTCACAGGGCGACCAGCGTGTCATGGAAAACCTCTGCACTCGACTCACATACCTGTTCTGCATCGGCCTCATTGCTCTGATGAGTTACGCTGCCATCGTCGGGGATGATGAGGAAGCTCTGCGCATCGAGTGGGAAGAGAAAATGAAAGATGTGGCCAAAAAGATGTCAGAAGTATTAAACAGTTATGAGTGATTCTACCTCATGTGACCTTTTCCACAACTTCTCTTTTACCTATCTTTGTATGTTCTTTATCTATTTTACTTGTCATTGCCCTAGCAACCACTGTCCATAGTTGTCTATCTATTCATCTAGTTGTCTGTCTCACTTAAAACAATGTAGCAGCGGCTTGCAACCAGGGTTTGAGTCCGTCCCCTGCACTGAACGCGCTCTCCTCCACATCCTGAGTAGTTACGCCCCTTACTGCTGATTGGCTACAAGTTTGTTTTGCTATTCGGCCTGAATCGGTTTTCTAAAGGGTTTTTGAAAAATCGCTTACCCCACCTTTAACACCCGCCAAATGCGGGTAAAAATCAGCTGTGGCGGGTAACGCTGTCAAATCACTATCCAATTTGGCGGGTTACTTTTCGTAAGTTATGTTCACTCATTAATTTCTTGGGGAAGTTCAAGCAAGCCAAATCTGCGCAGGTTTAGCGCAAATACTGAACTTGTGAGACATGACATTATCGAGTATATTGCAAACACCAAACAAAACACACCTACAGAGTGCACGCATAAGCGACTAAGCATTTAGACGTGCGTTCTTTCACTGCATGATTCAGTCTATTAATATGCATTAAGAAAGGTCATAATTCAAGATAAGGGGGCAGAGAATGTATATATTTATATCATTTCATATAGTTAATCAATATTACACGAAGAGTGCCGTTTAAAAAAAAATCAGCATAGTTAAAAATGTTATATTGATTTTATGCAACAGTTCAATAAACAATAAGTTAATATCAATAGACTTTTTTTTTGTTGCTCTATTTATATATATATATATATATATCAAAATAGAGCAATAATATTGCAAATCTCTAATTCTAATGCCATGTAGCCTTGAAATACTTTTCTCATGAATCTCTATCTCTCTAGAATGTCATTGGTATATTTACATTTGCCACTGTCTAATGTACTCTGCAGTATTATGAATAAACAAAGATATGAGGAATACACATACTCTTGATTTCATTTCAAGACATACAGTTTAAGTCAGCCACAGTGAGCAATAGTGTCTAATAGTGTCATCATAGTGTTTTGTCCAATATGTTTATACGGAGTGACAGTTTACCGGCGATATGTTTAGCAGGTGGTATACAGTAAATTACATAGGTAAATACGCTTTATTACTAAACATAATGAAATGCAATACATCTTTTTGTCTTAAAAATATTGTATTTATACAGAGTATATTACTTTCACTCAAGCAGTTTTTGGAATAATGAATAAAAAAAATAGAGGAAAAAAATGACACTTCCCATAATTTACTGAAGTAGCTATATTTTGTCACAATTTTAATTATTACATTTATTTATATATATAATTTAGCTGTTTTTGTATGCATACCTGATGAAACGTCACGCATATGAAGATTTTTGAGTGTGTGCAACTACTCATCCTGACACTAGATGTCCCAGATAACATACAAGATTTATTCACACTCTACAAATACATTGTGATCGAGCTAATAATAATGGCCGTTTCTTTTTTATTATGAAGGGGAAAAGAATCTATTGTAAGTTAAGAAATTCAGATGTTCACTTTACCTATTGTGACTCTGTCGGACAACTCTTCAGCCAAATCCTGAAACATAACTGGCCAGAGAGAGAACCCTACAGCTGGATACACATGACTAGAAGAAATAATAGATAAGAAAAAATAAATAAATAAATAACAATTCTAGGACAATGTGCCAAGGTGTGGAAACGCCATTAATTAATGCATTACATTCAACGTCACTGTTCATCTTCTAAGTACCAGAGACCAGGGCAAGTTGTCCTTGTTCCGCAGACGTTTTCCTCTTTTGTTTTTTATCCGCCATCTCTATCTTTCTGTCGCTCAGCTCAGCTAATGTCCATCCCCTGCACTGAACGCGCTCTCCTCCACATCCTGAGTAGTTACGCCCCTTACTGCTGATTGGCTACAAGTTTGTTTTGCTATTCGGCCCAAATCGGTTTTCTAAAGGGTTTTTGAAAAATCGCTTACCCCATCTTTAACACCCGCCAATTGGACACATGCTTTTCTCTAGCAGTGGTTATCTGTTTTCAAACGCTAAGCTCTAAAATTAGGACATTTAATCAAAATTAAAATTACAATATCATCATAAGGTTTTTTTTTTTTTTTTGATAAACAAGCTGCCAAACATAAAAGCCACGCTGAAATACACTCAGTAATGAAGCTAGGCTGTTCTCAAGGTCAGTTTTCACGTTGGGGCAAGTTGTCACATTGATAATCTCTTTATCTCTTGCTCTTGCTTGCTTATAAAAAAAATATTGTATGTTGCTGTTTTATACAGTATAATTTTATACAACCACTTTTGTTGGTCAAAACAATTTCATGAATTGAGTGGAGAGAGAGAGAGAGAGAAAAATCAAATCAGCATCAAAAAACAGCCGGATCATATTGTGACAACTTATCCCATAAACTCTGCCAGATGCGCGATTTTTTTCCTGGACAATTATGGTCGAAACGTCAACATTTTTATAAAACATTATTTTGAATAACAACCGTACATCCTAAAAAAATAACCCTTAAACTATCCATTATCACTCTTACGCACAATCTATTAGACACACGAGTATCGTGTTATGTGTCACATATAATAAATGTAATACTATAGAATAGTAGGCTATAATATTATACTATCTAGTATACAATATATGATATAAATAATCTGTGATATATACCTTCTTTGGGATATTGAGATGCGAAAACCCCAGATCTGCGCACGTTCACGTTAATCCAGTGGCGCATGAGAGGTTGCGCACGACGCAAAATAAACTGCAATTAAACGGTCTCGTGTAAAAATTGATCTCTGAGCCGCACATCACAGATCCATCTGTAAACAAACTATAAAAATATACCGCAGTCAAATATGAAACATTGATCAGACAGTCACCAACAGCTTTCCAAAACCACCCCAAACCTATCAGTGCGCGCAACTCTCTCTCTCTCTCTCTCTCTAGATAGATAGATAGATAGATAGATAGATATGCATTAAAAGGGTTCATTGGGCCTTTTTAAATGTCTTTCGACACTGCAGTCCCATCATTTAAAATAGAATATAAATCATTTAAAATAGAAAACTGAACAAAATAATTTGTCTGCATACTTGACAGTTTTTTTTTTACACTTTTTCTATCCAACTCAATTAAATCACATGACCTTTTGCATTTAGGTGAACAAAAACCAAAATAAATCGAATCATTGAATGTACCTGATTCAGTGAATTATGAAGACAAATATAGCCTAAATGATTCATTATTTATTTTATTGAACAACATTATTTTAGTTCTGAACATTTATTTTTAATAATGAATGCAGTAAAGGGTCCATTTGCCTATTTTAAATGTCTCGGTTCAATCATTTAATTTGAAGAAGAAAGCTGAACAAAAACTTGACTAGCAACCTCTATAAAAAAAAAGGGCTTTTTTTGCTTTATGTGAGCA
>NW_015540875.1:2746780-2750548 GCF_001515605.1 Sinocyclocheilus anshuiensis | reverse complement strand
AAAAAAAAAGGACTTTTTTGCATTTATGTGAGCATAAAACAACAAAAATCAAATCATTTATATTTGTAATGTACCTAATTCAGTGCATTTTGAAATAAAAAAGAACAAAATTTACATACATGATGCAGATCAGTTATGAAAACTAGTGGGTTGTAAGAAAAAATATATTGTATCACATGCTTATAACTACATCACTGTTGTGTTTTCTTAAAATATGTTTAAAACATACTTAAATATATTTTACTGCAAATTGCATAAATCATTTAAAAATGTACCTTAAGTGTATTATAAATCAAATTACTGTGGCTTTTCTTTGTGTGTGTTGTGGTTTTGCTTTTAAAGAAATGTCCAGTCCACTAGAGCGGGTTGTAGCTCAGAAGAAGGAGGCCATTGAAGCCGTGATGGAGATGTTTGAGAGAGGAGCCGAGGTGCTGGCCAGCGCTGTTGGGGAGCTGTGTCCTCTTTTTGAAGCTTCTGCTCCAGTTTTGAGGCTGGTCTTGGACAATGTGGAAAGCAAGGAGATCACATATGTCAAAGATCAGTTTCTAGTTGTGAGGAGCAAATTAGATGTCCTCTCATGTCAGTTACAGGACATTGACTCTGAGATCAGAAGGAGACGTTTGGATTCACAGTTCTTCTCTGTGGAGGAAAATTTGCGGAACCAGTTTAGAAAATACATAGACATTCTGGAGGCTAAGCCTGAGTATAAGGAAGTCAAAAAACGCTTGTTCTTAGAGCATTTTTTCATAACAGGTGGAGAGAAAAACCTCTGTGTGCTTTACGATGCTGTGATGGGGAACAGCACATTTGGGGAACCGATCCTGGATGTTGTGGAACAATACGAGGCCAGAAACAGAAGGGTGCTGGAAGACTTCTGCGTCAGACTGAAGGAGCTGCTCTGCTTGGGAATCATCGCTCTGCTGGGATATTGTTTCCTCACTCAGGGTGAGGAATCAGAGCAGGAGAAGATTCGAGAGTGGAGCACAAAGATCCAAGAAATTGAGACGAAAATGAAGGAAACGATAGAAAGATGTGTGGATTTGTTTCCAGAGCAAGCTGAACTGGACATCAAGAGGCTTGTGAAGGAGAAAGAAAACGGGAACCTTCAGGAAACGGCCAAGGAACTGCTGGACTTCCTGGTGAAGAAGTACGACTGGGTGAGCTGGTCCATCAGAGCCATTAGGAACTTGGGCAAAATTAGCAACTTGAGAGCCGGACAAAACTTTCAGTGTGTGGCCGGACAGAATTATTTTGAAGTATCTCAAGGAAATGACACCAACCTGGTGGTCTCGTTCAGCAGCGACCCTCAGCCTGTGCCCAACGAGAGTGTAAAGCAGGTGATGGAAGGCCCTGCGAGGAAGGGAGACGCCAAAGCTGTTGTGGAGCTTCTGGAGAAGCAGTTAGCTGGGTTTCTGGTTCACGCCGTCAGTCGTCACAAGGACAGCTTTGCTCTGTCGAGCTTTCCTGAAGAGTGTCACTACTGGGAGAAACATAAGAACGTGAATCTCTGTGTGCATTCAGAGTAGATTTAGACATAAACATATAATTACTATTATTATATTGCTAACATTTTGCAACGGCAGAACTTTTACTTTATTCATGCCTCGAAAAACTCATTGTTCACTCAAAGTCATTGTTATATGTTCATTGTAAGGTTGCTATCACCTGTCCGACTGTACATTTAAAAAATTATTATTTTAACAATTTCTTTTACTCTACGAAATCAATGCATTTGTACATTTTAAAGGAATAGTTTACCTAAAAATTCAGCACATTCCGTGGAAAAAAGGGTATTTGTTTAGAACTATCTTGGACTGGTTTTGCTTGTAAACGGTGCTTGATCTGTGCATACTTCTCTCCTGATTAAGACCAGATGACTTTTTCACCAGAGAAAGCAATATTATAGATAGAGGACTTGTTTTTTAGCTGGAAGCAATGGTTTGAAGTTAAAAAGGCATTAATAATGGATTTGTTTCTTACAAACACGCAGCTTTTGGCTTTACAGGACGACGTTAATTGATGGACTGGAGTGGTGTGGATTATTGTGATGTTTTTATCAGCTATTCGGACTCTCATTCTGACGGCACCCATTCACTGCAGAGGATCCATTAGCAAGCAAGTGTTGTAATGCTAAATTTCTCAAAATCTGTTCAGATGAAGAAACAAACTCATCTACATATTGGATGGCCTGAGGGTGAGCACATTTTCAGCAAATTTTCATCTTTGGGTGAACTATTCCTTTAACATATTAAGCACCATGTAAATTCAACTGCCATATTTTCAAACAAAATATGTTGACTATTTGTGCTTTATTACTGTGCATGTTTGCATCAGAATGTTATAATATAACTGAATGTCTATCTGAAAACATTCCCTTTAAATGCAGTAGGCAGCAAACATGTAAAATGTTGTGATGTTATATAAACAAATAAAAACTGAAGCAATGCAACTGGACAGTACTGCAAAGAAAAGTGTTTCCCCATTTAGCCTGCATGATAATAACGTGAGCTGACTGTATCTGTTCCTCATCAGCCATAAAAAAGCCCACGGCAAGACGTCTCAGGAAACTAATGCATGTCTTGCACAGCAGAGAGCGCATGATTAAAATACACCCTTTAAAAATTCATGTTGGTTCAAGTTGAACTTACACACTGCCAAGAAACAACTGAGGTTCAGTTGTTTACTGATTTAGCTTTTTTTCAAGATTACATGCAATAATAAATCTAATTGCATTTTCCTGTTTTGTATGAGATGTTTCACATTAACATGACTTACAAGCGATTGTTGACATTCATTGCTATTAACTCTCTGAAGTGGACACATATAACACTCAAAGCCATGTCTAATTAAATTACTGCTTTTGTACATATGTCAGCAGTTTCTGGCCAGGGGCTGCAGAAATAGAGGGTGAGTAACCTTTCGCTGTTAATATACAGACAACGAGCTCCAGAGTGCTGTGATCAGCTCTCCAGATCCACTCATTAAGATCACTGAAGTGCGGAAGGAGGGAACAATCCATCATTTAACACTCACGAAGGCCTTAAGTTAGAATGTGATTCTATTTTATGCTGCTGCTGCTAAAAAAAAAGATGTCTATTAAAGCAGATGTTAGTGTCTTCACATAAAGACTGATGATTTAATAATAATAATTCATTGTGAAAATAGATGACATTTTTTTTCTGTTCCGGAAGTATTTTTTCCATTAATTTTTACCAATAAATTTGGGGAAAAGTGCTCAATAAAGTGTCTAAGATCATGATCCAAACAAACCAGCTGTGAGATGAATGAAAACATTACAAACTTTACAAAACATTTTTTTAAAAGTCACAGTTCAAGTTAAATTGTAATTGGAAATTGTTACAGTTATGAAGTTTCATCCCATATAGCACTGAAAATAACGTGAATCAAAAATTATGACACAATGTAAAACTACTGATTTACACGTGTTATTTTAGTAGGCCTATTAAGTAAGGGATAATGTACATCCAGCCGGTTGTTATCTCAGACTGCATTGGTATGAAACGAGAGCGAGTCCTCGATACCAGGATGACATAATTAAATAATTGTACACCATTTTGAATCGAGTTTTAATATGTTATTAGCTAAACAAACGCAAAGCTTCCACCAATAAAAAATAGTTAAAGCAAGAGTACAGCGCCGACTGCTGTTACCCGGATGAGCCTGTGTTATTAGCTTTTACCGGTTGTTATCGAGGGATAACATACCTCGGAATGTCGCGACTGACCAATCAGAATCAAGTATTCCACA
>NW_015540875.1:2745091-2746756 GCF_001515605.1 Sinocyclocheilus anshuiensis | reverse complement strand
GTCTGTTACTAAATCAAAACAAATGTATTTTATTTTGGTATGACATAGTGACAATACAGTTGAAATACAGTACTTTTTACACTAAATAAAAATAAATAGTTTGTTGTTATGCACATTCTGCTGGCAGATGGCGCTAAAAACACATTGGAACTAATGAATGGATGTCTTATTTCACCAAACTCGGCGCTAATGACGACTAAATAGTGAACCACAGAAACAAAAAGCTTTTCAAAATGTTGCTATATAGTTTTAAAAAAAAGTTAAATATATACTTTAACAGGTATTTTACTACAAACTGATCTTGGTTGTTATATATTGAAAATAAAGGCCCTACCTACTCCAGGAAAGTCAATATCAATATTTAATAAACCAATAAGTGATTTTATGAAGCCCAACATCATAGTACTGCCAGGGGTGGTGGATCAATCCCATGATACCTCACTCTGGCGGCATCTGCCAATCACAGCCTGAGCTAATGACATTACCTATTCATCAGAGTGGACCATCGACCAGCCTCCTGCCTGACTGACCAATCAGAATCAAGTATTCCACAGAGCCGTGTAATAATATAGTATTATATTTTTGTTGATATTTTGAATTGAATTTAAAAATGTATTTATTTTTATATTTGCTGTTTTCATTTTAACTTTAGTTAAAGTTTTAGCAATTTTGTTGTGTTTTTGCCATTATTATTTTTTTGTATGTCTTTATAGTTTGTATTATTATATAATTTTATATAAGGTTTAAATTTTTAGTTTTAGTTATTTTAGTACTAAAATAAGTTTAAGATTTGTTTGAATTTTATTTAATTTCAAGTAATGGGATTTTTAATGATGAAATCCCTGATGTATTGCTAAATATTCAATATATACAAATACAATAGTAGGCCCTACTTATAGCCTACTTAAAAGTTTAGGCGCTTGGATTAGCCTATTATTTTGCAGATTTGAAACTTGAATGTACGAAGCTTCACGTGTCATTTGCTTTCAGTTATTTTACGTATTCAAAACAGTCCATTATACTGCTTGATACTGTATTTTATTATCATGTTATTTCAGTTCATCAACATAAATCACATTGGTTTGTAGCGCAAATAGTTTTACCGTTTACTGCACTTTGCTATTCTTCAAGTTATTTAATGAATCTGAAGTCTCTCGCATTAAAAGAAAACAGCTTACTTTGCTATTTGTACTTACGTTGCAAAAATAAGGTGGATAGAAACTCCTGTAGGCTATTCATTAGCGGTTGAGGCCTCTGTCCTGGTTGCAGTTATATTGATCCATGTGGCCTCCATCTCTGGTAAAGTCACTGTCTGTCTCTGAGGACACGTCAGCACTCTGGAATCTCTCTCTGTCTCAGTGTTTTCTCTCTGGTGAGATAAGCTCAACTCCTCTGCTCTGTTGACTCTAAACAGTGTGAGTGTCTCCTCAGCACTGCAGTATATCAGACTGTCGATAAACCTCCCTCCCTTCTGCCTGATTCATTCCCACAACACTTTCAACTTTGACAGGAAGCAACTACTTCGCTTCCATGACAGAGTGTCACTTTCATGCCAGTAATATATATATATATATATACAAAAACAGCATCTCCTTCCATCTTAGAAACATTGCCAAGCTACGAAACATGTTACCTGTTTCTGATGCAGAAAAGCTAGTTCATGCA
>NW_015540875.1:2714590-2744995 GCF_001515605.1 Sinocyclocheilus anshuiensis | reverse complement strand
TATATATATATATATATATATATATATATATATATATAAACACAAGGTTTGAGAAAAATGTAACAATCTATTTGAATGAACTGCATTGAAGATATAAACCATTTTTTGATCAATTGTTTTTACTGATACTCACTTTTCCACTATCGATTATTGGTTATTTAAAACCAGGTCTGCAGATTGATGCCATCTAGTGGGTCTCTACAGAAAAACACCCAATGACAGCGTTACAAAATCAGTCTTCAGAGTTCAGTTAATTTATATGATATAATTAATTATATATTATTATAATTATATATAATATTATAATATAATTATATGTTATTATAATATTATATATTTTTTTTTTTCTAAACCAGCTTTCACCCGTTTCAGAGACTGAATAGAACTTTATTTATGCAAATAAGCAGTAATATGTGCACAATAAGTTTTTTTTTCATAAATTAATAGACTTTTTATATATTTTATTAATTATTTTACTATTTATTGAATAATAAATAACATTAATATCAATATTCAGAACTTTTTTTTTTGTTAGGACGTGATATGCTGTTACATAAAAGTACATTTATTTACACAAAAAACACTTGCTGTGTACATATACAGTATACTTATGTGCACAATAAGTGCTTTTTTGCATAAATGTATTTACTTTGTAACAGCAAATCATGTCCTAACAAAAACAAATGTTCTGAATATTGGTTATACAGTATTAATTGTAAAAAAAAACGTTCTTGCAGTCTTCAAATTGTACTGAAAAAAAATAGATGAACAAATCATGTCATGAGAAGTGATTAATCTTGGCTGTGCTCGCAACACAAAGTTATTTATTTTGGGTTGCGAGTTTAGTTTAATCTGAATGTGAAGGGTCAAGTGCGTGAGAAAGTAGAAGGAAATAAACATCAATGCAATCTGGAACACACAGGAGGAAATTGTTGGGATTAATAAACTCCAGAATAAAATGAACTTTATAAGCAACTCTCTGTGTGCTGCAAAGGATATGCACTAAAAAATACTTTGTTACCTTATGGGTTCATACAAATGAAAATTCTTCCACAAAGAAGGCTGGTGTGTTAAAGCTGTAAAATGGTGTGTTGATCTTGCTTTGGTAAACATGAGACAGATGAATGTTTTCTCATGGATTTCACAACTGTACCACATTTCGCAATAGGCTACATACAGATGTCTCATACAAAATATCCCTATGATACACTTTTATAATATCTGTATTTTAGACTACCACAAACAAACATACTGTATGTGAAATTTGAAACCAACGACCCTTTTGGCTAAAGTACACAGTGAAAACTTGTCCGACAGGAACTGGTTAAACAAACAGGGTCATATGGGAAGTGTGGGCAGATCTGGTGTGGATTCCTGTGAACTTTATCTCTAGACTGGGAATGGTTTATCAAAGACTTTTATCTGTTAAATGATTACCTTGTAATTTATCCTGGACTGACTTCCAGATGCTCTTCATCTTTTTGTTGAAGGTTTAATGTTATGGATCAATAAGTTTATACATGTATATGATTTATATATTTATACAATATAAAAATGTATTACTACTATTATAATTTATAAGTACTAAAGTAATATTTTAACGGATAACAGGGTGGGGGAATTTTAGTCCTGACGCTTAAATATGAAGTAATATTTAACCAGCTGGCAATGAACAATCTGCTTTTTATAGCTTCTTTCCTGACAAAACCACGAGAGCCATCTGTAACACACAGCCTTCCTCTAGTTTTCTATCTGTCTGTTGCAGTGCTGACAGTCTAACGTTCATGCCGATACATTTTATCTCAGAGTTCTGGGTGGAGCATCACATGATCACCAAAGTGACCCTGTACTGTGATAAAACCCAAACAATGTGGATGACAATAAACATCCTTCAGGCAATAACACTGGATTCACATAACGATTCATTTTAAATTCACAACTATGAATCATCTGTGTTTCTGAGCATGAGGACAACCAGAACAAGATAACAAATTAAGGTTAAATGACAAATGATCATAAATTAACTCCATTGGCCTTCACAGGACAAACAGGCGCACATTAATGAAGAACTGCAAAGCGGTGACCTTCTCTTTTCATTGCTGTCTGGGCTGTAATCACATTTGCCATTTGCATAAGGTTGAGGTTTTTAAAGGGCAGAGAGAGAGATGCTTTAGGAAACCTGACTGAAATCAATACAGACATACTTGAGGTCGGCCAAAACACTGCTAAACAAACTCACCATCAACTGGGATGGTCAAGATGGGAACTAAACAAATTGTTTAGTCTGGTTTAATGCCCCCTGCTTTATTCAGCTATATATATATATATATACACACACACACACACACACACACACATGTATGTAAGTGGGTACAATAAAGAACAATTAATCATAATTATTTATTATAATATTATTTTATTAGTTTACTGTATGTAAAAATATGTAACACTTATGAAATATATTCGGTCCTTGTGTATCGTGTATAGTGGTTTTGAAAGGATATTTTAAAAAGATGCATTATCACAGCTATCTTTTAAAGAAAAAAAAATCTATTTTATGTGGAATAAAGTGGCATTTTATGAGATTTTTACTGTAGTTACTGTCATTTCCTCTGAAGCTTGTCCAGGCCAGAGGAAGCAGAGATATTCAGGTCTGTCATTAAAGCAGTGTTCATCCTTTGCCTTAAGCGAAATGGCGTTTTTCCATAATTCACTGAAAGCTCTCTGCTCACGTCCTGCGATCTGGAAGCAGCTGTTCCCTGACACTGCTTGTTAGAGAAGGAAAGGATGGACAAAGCATTAAACTCAAGAGAATTAGTCTGCAAGAAATACAATTATATATATATATCTTTTTTTTTTTTTTTCCCAAATGACAGCTGTTGTGAAGAGACCAGTGCTAAAAATTTAAAGTGCTAAAAATAATATGCAACAGCTCATTTGCATTGGATATTTCCTCATTCGCAGATACGGTACATCTTGTTTGTCTCACATGACAGACGTTGGCACATTTACAATGAAGCACGCATTGAATGTGTTCCAACGAAACATTCAGAATGAACTTCAATTTGGTAACCAAGACAAACCACATGATTACGTCTTGATGATTCTTGGAAGACCCACCTGAATGATCTTTTAGTTTCAGTTAAGAGGACAAACCTGTCTGAATAATTTCGACTTAACAGTTAGTCAACATGGCCTGCAGCTAATTCCCACATAAAATAATTCCCACAATTTACTCTTACACTTTCCCAATAGGCATGCTAATACTTGTTTACTTGTAGAAAAAATCTGATTCACTGTCTACTAGTACAGATTTGTAAAATGGACATTAAAAAGCTAGACTTCTTATACTATATCATATTTTGCTTCATGAAAATAAGAAATCTATCTGAACAAAAGTGACATCTTGTGGCTGCATACATAAGCACTTCACTACTCATAGTAAATATGACAGATTCTGAACTTGAGATGCACTAACTACCAAATTGCCTAGATTTTACTAATAAATGTTTAAGATGAGGATAAGACCTAAAAAGAAAATTATGCGGCAAAAAAGCTTGTTGTTCTGGCGATTGCTGAGGCAAGCAACACTATTACTATTGCTCATATAAGCTACTTTTCAAAACCCCTAAGCGTAAGCAATAAACTTGTGTTGTGCATAAATCACATCTCAGATTTTCCATTTTCTTTAATTCAACACTCATAATAAATATTATTGATGATAAATTCATGCACTGAACTATGCTGCCCTTTCTTGCACACCTTGCATAACTGTCAATCTGACAGATTTGCTGTTGTTGTTCAGACCAAAGCAAAAACTTAATCCACTTTTTTTTATAACTTTACATCATGACTCATGCTAAATTAGAAACAATAATGCATGGGCAGGGATGTCAAATACAGTGAAGGACTATTCAGAAGACACACCTTAAAACACTACAAGATATGGAAGCTGTTTTCAGTCATTCATTGCTTTAATATTTCAGACCATCTTTGCCTAATAGTGTGTGGACGACGCATGTGCCTTTGACAAAGAAAACATTAACAAATCGAACAATATGCTTACATTTTCATTAATTCTGGAGTGTTGCTATGGTATTCTGGGTGGTTTCTAAGTCAATGCTATAGTGAAAAGTAATAGCACACTTTGAGGTATCATTCATGCCTGTACAATATGGGAAGAGAAGTTTAATTCTTAAAGTTAGGAAATTATGTGCATTAGTCATTTGATTGCACTTCCAATAGATATATTTGGAAAGTATGGATCTTAATCTGCCACATCACACTCTAGGGCCCTTTTTACTGTTTCTCATGCATGTGCACCAGAGATCACACCCTGCATTACTGTGTACGTCATTGTTTATTAGCAAAACCGATTTGCATAGTGCGAGATCTAACAGTGACATGAAGATTTAAAATGCTAAAGCCAGACCCTCTGTAATCCACAACAGCCCCCCACTGTTCTTCTACAGACGAGTCAATGCATGCCAGCATGTCCCAGCGACTGCTTCAGCACAAAGGCTCTGGGTTTGTCCGCCTGCCATGCTGAAAACAGTAGAGTCTTTCTTTGGCATGTAAAGCAGGGTGACGGAAGTGACCTAGAAGCATTGGGCCCGCAAGGGCTGTTTTCACGCATATTTCAGATTGCCATGTTGCTCGCCAAAGTCTCCTAAAAGAAGAACAATGTAAAGACTACAGTTTATTTATTTGCATATAAAAACAATGAATTTAACCCTTTGATGCATGGTGTCCACTATTGTTTGGGCCATTCAGAGTGTGATATTATATGCAAATTACTTATCTTTTGACATACACACAATTCTGGTGCATCAGTTTTATATGTCATTAAGATTTTTATGACAGCATAAATTCCACATTCAAATTGCAGTGGACAAATGTGTAATGGGAACAATTAAATTCTTGTTTTGATGAAAGAAAAAAACAATATATTTCTCTTTGTCATTTAATTAATTATGCATGAGAGGGTTTGTATTATATATAAAATTATATAATGTTTTTGAAGTCTTTATGCTCACCAAGGCTGTATTTATTTGATCAAACATACAGTAAAATAGTAATATTGTGATATATTCTTACAATTTAAAATAACTGTTTTCGATTTTAGTTTATTTTAAAAAGTAATTTATTCGGTTTGCCATATCGTCTCACATAGAAGCCACTGTGAGTGTCTGTACCCATGACAACACGTGTAGAAGGGCAGAGCATGCAGGATGTTTCAAATGGAAAGACGCTTCTAAGCATTTCTGGCACTATACCACTGCATGCTGATTTTTCTCAAAGAAGGCATGTTTACAGGATGTTATCTGTCTGTGTGCCTGTCCCTCGTCTCTTCTAGTGGGCTCAGAGGAATGCTGGCAGGGGATGGAGTTAATCTGAAGGGGGAGTGCCGCAGGAGAGAGTCTATATATACATGTGGACCCTGGGAGGCTGGTGCTTTTAGTTGGACTCTGTTGGAACACTAGAGAACACCTCTGAACATTTCACCAGACTAACGGTGAGTATCCTTTTTTTTTGGTCTTTGTCCATTTCCATTTATCATCTTTTCCTTTCTCTTTTTTCATCTTTTTTGTTATTTTATTGGCACAACTTCAAAAACTTTATAGAGCATTGAATAAAATGTCACAAAATACAAAAATAAAAATACCTGGCCTGTGATCTATGCTTTTTGTCATGAAGAGTTGGAGAAGACACTTTGTGGTAATCATTGTGATGTAGATGCCAGTAAATATTGACTTAAGCACAACATCCTGCCATATTATAAGCATATAACACTGGATGTTGTGCTAAAGTCAATATACTGACTGCCACGAAGCTCTAAGCAGCATTTGGATAGAAATAAGGGATGTGGCTCTGAACTTGAACAGTTCCTCTTTTTTAGAATCAGTTGGTTGGTTCCTTTCCTTTTTTCCACAGAGTAGAACCATCAAAACTGTGTTTTCTGATACAAATCATTAGACTGAATTTATTTTAAACGTATTTTCCTATATTTTATTTTCTTATGAAGTCATTTTCTTTCTCAAATCGGACACATCCTGGAGTTATAATTTCAAAGCCATCTTAATTATTCTTACAAAGGAGGACTTGAAACAATCAGGATCATTGTATTGTTCAGTAAGTATTGTTTTGCTCCTAATTCCATTGAGAATGCTCTTTTAAAAGATGCATTGTTGAGTCATAAATTCCAAATACGAGTTCTACATGCTTATCATTCATAATAAAAGCTACTGAATTTCCATAATTGTTCACATAATCCACTAAATCGTTATGTGAGACATTATTGCAGCAGAGCCAAATTATGTGTTTGATGTTTGAAATATGTTCATCAAATGTCAGGTTTAGTCTTGTATTTTTATTTGTGTTTACTTTGTATGTAAAAATCTGAGTCATATGGTGTAGAATATGGTTTCACCGCAGGACAAGTGTATTGGTTACAGATTTTCTTAGATCTGGGTGTGCCTATTTTCTGTATATTGAGTCTTGGGAAATTAGATACGAGTGTGAGATCATCTCCCTTGTGTAATGGAAGTGCCCAGAAATGTCCTGAAATGCTTAACAGCTAAAGCAGTCAAATATATTCTCCCAGCAAGCCGTCCTGAAAACATCTGCTTTGCTATACATCTAGGGTTTAAATGCTGAATTATTCCCCAAAGAAGGGGAGTGAACAGCTCTCCGATTCTTGACGACTGTGTGCACACAATACTAATAATAAAGTGTGCTTTGATGCAAAAAAAACTTTTAGCATGTTTGCTTTATTAATTTTTATAGTAGACACCTGATCTCACTGATCTGCCTTTATTGTTGTATAATTTGCAGAGACTTAGCTGGTGGGGTGTAAGGTGGAACAGGACATGCCCGAACAAGACCAGAAATTTGTCTTTTTCTTTTTTTTTTCAAATGGCTCGAGCCCATGGAAAACATGTATAAATGTACAAACACTCTGGTATTTCTGCCCCTGTGGTCTGGCTGTCCAATTCATCTCAGGTTACTGTTAAGGTCCCATCCTGCGCAAACAAATATGACCCTTAGAAATTTCTGCATTGATTTTAGTATTGATTTTTATGTTGTGGCTTCCACTTTATGATATATATGCCTTGATCTGTTACAGACAAGGGTAAGAAGGATAAGACAGCCTCTCTGCTTTGAACCACAATGAATCGGGTGGAAGAATGGGTTTTGGAGAACAAGGACAAGATCGAGAAAGGAGTGGAAATCATGGGGCAAAGCTGCGAGGTTTTAGCAGCCACCGTGGGACAGTTCCACCCCATCCTGGAGGCCGTGTTTTTGGCCTCGGCCGAACTCCTCGGAAACCCAGAAGGCAAAGAGGCCAAGTTCCTGGCTGAGCAGTTTGAAAAGATCAACCAGACACTTGAAGGTATTCGAGATGAAATCGACCAAATTGCTTTAGAGTTGCAGCGGACGACCATGAATAAGCAGAACTTTGACTATGAGGCGAAGATAATCAGTCAATATGAGAAGTTTCAAGACTTTGTCAATGCTAAGCCCAAGTTCAAGGAGAAGAAGAAGGACAAGTTTATAACCCAGTATGAGAACACTGGTCGCGATCTGAACATTGATTCCTTGTACAATGCTGTAACTGGCGAGAATACCTCTGGAGATGCCATGTTGGACACGGTGGTGACCACAGAGCAAAGGAGCAGGAAGCCAGTGGAGGAGTTCTGTGCCAGATTGAAGAAGCTATTTGTCATGGGAATTATAGCAGTCATGGGTCACACCGCCCTGAAAGAGGGAGCGGTAGGCGAGGCCATGGTGAAGAAATGGCAGGATCGCATGGAAGACGTAGAGACACGCATGAAAGCGGCGGTGGATGACTGCATTGAGAATTTCCCTCAGCAGGCCAAGACGGATGTGGAGCATCAACTTCTGGAGCGTCAAGCCAACGTTGACCCAGAGTTCACTGGATTTATACTGGATATCCTTGCGAATAAATATTACTGGGTTTCCTGGTCAGTTCGGGTCTTCAACCACAGTGGCATATTCCTCTGGAATTGGCTCGCTGGCAAAAAGTATCATGGAAGTGGTGGAGGTGGCAACTTTTTTGATCTTCTGACCCCAAACAACATCAGAATCGTGGTGTCTTTCAGTGCAGACCCAAAACCGATTAACAAGAGCCAGATTGTAGATCAGATAGAGACTCAAAAGTTGAAGGGGGACATGCAGTCTGTGGCTCAGACGCTGTGGAAGATGCTTCCCAACACTGTGGTCCATGCCATTAGCTGCTATAAGAAAGTAGAAGAAAAAAACAACTTCCAGCCAGAATGTTTCTACTTTGGGAGTCACAAAAAGGCATATCTGTGCATTCATTCTGAATAGACATGCGAAAAATTTAAATTGGCAATCAGCCTTCTACGTAAATACTTCTGGTTTAGAACGTTTGATTGTATTAAATAGCTGAACATTATAAAGCAAACGATGACTGAATTGTTACGGTGCACCTACAATGAGAACGTATATTATTGCTGGTTCACTTTATTTTCGCATGTCAGTGCATAAAAGGACCATAAAGAAATGTTTGTATGTGACCAAACATAAATGCGTACTTTTCAGATAAAAAAAAATTGTATGTTTTGTAGTTTAGAATACATTTGAAAGAGCGGTTGAGTGGAGAAAACTTATACGATCAACAGATTCATGGGATTTCATTGTTAGTCGTGGTGTTTACAATCAAAAAGCATTTCATTTAAACTTTAGATTATAGAAAAAGTCTTTACTGGAAAAATGCTATAATAAGCATTCAGTTAACTAGCTATATATACTCTGTAACCCAAGAATCATGTCCGTTTCTTGTTTATGATTGTATGTAATCACAAATAAAACAACTATGATCTAGAAATTTGTTTCAAAGTATCAAGAGCCATCCAAATGGACCATATTCAAGACAGATATTATACTTTTTTTAATTAAACTTACTGTATGTCAATCCGTCACAGCTTTGTTTTCATTTGCAAGGTTAACATTAGGTTCATATTTTAAAAGTAATGTATAAGAGACTCATAAAAGAGACTGAATGTAGATATTTTAAATGAGTTCCCCTTACAAAACTTACTATGGTAACCATATTGTAAATAATTAAAGGACAACACTTCAATTCTAGAACTGCACTACAGTACTTTTGTGAAAACTGTGGTTACTGTGGTAAATCCTAAGGGGTAAAGGACAATTACGTAATTCTCTTTAACAAAAGTTGTAGCCTACTATAGTAATTTGGTGTAAACCGTACATTTTCTACTTTTTATACTTAAATATTTATTTTACACCACACACATAAACCATTCATTGTATTTGGTGGGAAAAAAATGTTACAGTTGTAAATTTGGTAAAGGATAAAGGACAATACTTGAAATTCCTTCAGAGTGTAGAAGGGTGTGCCACGCGCTTTAGAGAAGAACCAGCGCATGATCAGACGCTGAGCGAGACAGATCAGCGTGAACTTTAGCTTTATTTTATTCAAAGCCATTTGTGATCGATTGGAAGGTGAGTTTGGTCTATAACAGAACGTATTTGTTCGCTAAACATCAGTAACATGACGGTTTCGTTGGTCTGTGCGCTGTAGTTTCAGTTTTTGCTCATGAAAAGTTTTGGGCGTTTCTCTTCACAGTCTGCTCTGTCTGTGACATTTTCTCCAGACATCAATGTTAGTGTTAAACACGAGTGAGTTGCATAACGGATAGATTTTTCACGCAAAAATTAACTTCTCTGTAATTTAATCGCATTTGTTACCGTTCTGAAGAACTCTTGAGGGTTTGTTTGGCTATTATCGATGGGCTGCAGACTAAACCAGGAAGTGCTTCTTATGTCAACAGGCATTGTATTAACTTTTCCAGCCTGCTATCTGAAGTAAATCCTATCTGAAGGGAAAATGTATTCGCTTACCCTTCTTTTCTTAAGTTTCGGTGGATTTATGAACTAATCTGCATCCTGGGACAAAAACAAGGACTGATTAACCTACCTTTCCGTCGGTTGGGTGCAGGTACGGGGCAACGTACAGTCAGTCGGGTGTTATCGCAAATAAACTGCGACAGGGATCTCGTCTCTTTAAAACTGTTTATTTTGCGAAAATTACCAACTGTCATTATGACTTTACGCTGTCCCACGTATTATACTTCGACTGCTTAACAAACAAACATAGAAATAAATAAAAAGATATCAAGTAGGCCTATTACATGTAAAATATAATTCAATTGAAATTATTTGTAAAAACCGCGAAGGACACAAAGGTTTTCTGGACGAATGGTAAGTTGCCCTGGACAACGGTAACGGAAATATTTCCAGGCCCGCCTGTGATTGACCAATCAGAATCAAGTATTCGAGACAGCGTCTTTAATGTAGTTAAATAACAGGCCTCATACCAGTTTTATCAGAAATCTTTGGATATTTTGCTTCATAAACAGACAAATGTACTTGAAACATATTTTCAGCTACATTAACTACAGCTAAAATTGTAACAACATAATTTTATCATGCATTATCATCAGTGTTGGGGGTAACGCATTACAAGTAACGCGAGTTATGTAATCAGATTACTTTTTTTCAAGTAACTAGTAAAGTAACGCATTACTTTTTAATTTACAAGAGAATATCTGAGTTACTTTTTCAAATAAGTAATGCAGTTTACTTTTTTTTTCCAATTTATTGATTGACAGCTCTCCTGTCCCCATGTTGAGAAATCAGATGTTACTGTAGTTCTAAAATAAATATGAATATGCTGATGTGCTAATGAATATTAATTTATCTCACTCACACAAAAAAAAACACAGATTCAGTATTCCTCAAAATGAATAAAAATAATGCAACTCAGAATATGACGCAAACCTGCAATAATTAAATGTTAAACAACACAAATATCATTATGTATTTAATCTCATTCTATTAACCAATGTCTTTGCTTCTGACCTTCGATGATCCAGTTCAACCATACTAATAAGCACAAATTACTCTAGCCAAACATTTGTGTGTCTTTTTTTATTGCTGAAGTGTGTTGAAATGTCTTCTTCTGCACTGTACGGATGTAAATGTACTTTCCCTTCAGCCTGAGGCTTATTCATTTCACTTTTGGTGTGAAAAGGCTTTTATATTTGCCAAAAATATAACTTTTTTATTTTAAAAACGAACAAGCAAGCCCTGTCCAGATTTAAAAAGTAACGCAAAAGTAACGTAACGCATTACTTTCCATAAAAAGTAACTAAGTAACGTAATTAGTTACTTTTTTATGGAGTAACGCAATATTGTAATGCATTACTTTTAAAAGTAACTTTCCCCAACACTGGTTATCATTGAAATTGTGCTACGTTGGATTGTAACCCATAGGAAATCTGACTTTTTTAATGTGTGTGTGTTATGAATTCAGTTGAGGCTATAAGCTAATAGAGCTATAAGCTAATACACTTAGTGTATTAAATTAGTCATTCATTTTGTGTGATCCATGCCAACAGATCTTTACAATGGTCCGCATTTCAAATATGCATACAGGCCTGTTTTGGTTGAGGGGTGAACACTGCGAAATTAGTGAGATTTCATCTTGTAACACTGCAATTTTGTAGCTACTGCCCAGTGAAAAAGAGCATAATGTGGATGTCTGGAGAGAAGCTGACATGGTGTTTTCCTTGTCTTGTTTCTATGGTTACTGAGGTGCTTTGGAAAAAAGGTTCTTGCTCAGCTAGTTGAACTAGCCTGCTAATCATTTCCACACCTTTGTTGGCACCAGCCCAGAAACGTTAATGGAAAATCATCAGTTGTTTAGGTGAATTTTGTCATAATCGTATCATTACATGGTAGCCTATATTGTAAACATTTGTTCAGACATCTTATGTAATAGACCAGTCAAAAGTTTGCACACACCTACTCAACTTTATTTTTTAAAATTTTTATCACAAGACATTAAGTCAGTCAAGTATGTCCAAACTTTGGACTGGTAGTGCATATGATCTTCTAGGAAGTTTTAAAATGACCTAACACACTACTTTCTTCTCTTAACAAAAAAAGCAAAGCTTTATACTGGCCTACTCTGTGTTGCGTCATTGAACATTTGGAAAAGGGGAAATCCATTTGAACTGTTTCCAATTGAAATGTCTGTCCTCTGTATTTTTATGCATTGCATACTGTGACTAAGTGTTCAAACATTATTTGACAATTCTTTTAGTGCATGTTTGAATTGAATGAATGCATCTGGCCCATTTCTTTCATGAATGTGTAGGTGTGGTTGTCGGGGAGAGCGAGCATCTGTTAGCATGTGTACATACACCTGGTGTGTATTGTTGCTGCTTTTATGGTTTGTATAACACATTTCTCATTTCTTTTATCTTTTTACAGCAAGCCCACCCTGACTCACATTGACCACTCAAAGGTTGAGAGGAAACAAGGACTAACACATGTAAGTTTCTTTCCATATACCACACTCAGAAGACAAAGGCCTCACTTACAAAAACTGACTTAATTTTTCAATTAAGAAAATAGCATGTTTTGTCTATTTTTGCAAAATATATTTTTTTTAAATGCATTACATGGCTAACATTTGGTATTATTACATGTAAAAGCCTCCTTTAAATATGGGTGTGGTTTTGGATATTATGTAGTAAATCACCTGCAATACGGCCTTGAAGCCCTATGCAATTTGTGCGATTGCACAAGCAAATAAGTAGCCTTAGTAAATCAGAGCCTTTGAGGAATAGTTCACCGAAAAGAAAAAAAAATTCTGGAAATATGCTTGCACTCAGGCCTTTCAAGATGTAAATTAGTTTGTTTCTTCATCAGAGCAGATTTTGAGAGAATATCCTCTGCAGTGAATGGGTGCCGTCAGAATGAGAGTCCAAACAGCTGATAAAAACATCGCAATAATCCACAAGTAACCCACACCACTCCAGTCCATCAGTTAACGTCTTGTGAAGTAAAAAGCTGCATGTTCTTAGAAACAAATCTATCATTAATATGTTTTAACTTCAAACTGTTGCTTCCGGCTGTGTCCTCTAAAGTCATCTCATCCAAGTGAGGAGAGAAATGTG
This sequence comes from Sinocyclocheilus anshuiensis, assembly GCF_001515605.1. Lineage (NCBI taxonomy): Eukaryota > Metazoa > Chordata > Actinopteri > Cypriniformes > Cyprinidae > Sinocyclocheilus > Sinocyclocheilus anshuiensis. Next base: position 2,731,958 of record NW_015540875.1, on the reverse strand, counting down.
CACTGATAAATCACCATTTACAAGTGAAAACAGTCTAAAACAGCTCTAAACAAATATGTTGGTGGATTTTGATGTGAGAGACAACAGAAGATGGACTTTTTCACTGGAGGAAACGTTATTATGGATTATGGACTATTATGGATATTTTGGCCAGAAGCAACTGTTAAAATTTAAAACGACTTGATGACTGATTTGTTTCTTACAAACATGCCGCTTTTCACTTTTCAAGATGTTAATTGATGGACTGGAGTAGTGTGGATTACTTGTGATGTTTTTAGCAGCTGTTTGGACTCTCATTCTGACGGCACCCATTCACTGCAGAGCATCCATTGGTGTAATGCTAAATTTCTCCAAATCTGTTCCGATGAAGAAATGAACTCGTCTACATCTTGGATGGCCTGAAGGTGAGTACATTTTCAGCAAACTGTCATTTTTGGGTGAACTATTCCTTTAAACTAAAAACAACTTCCTGAAAATAAAATTATGGTGTTTCAAGTACTTATATAATGATCTTATTTTACACAGAGACATTTTTTGCTTTTGAAACTGAAAGATGGCCGATCAGCTGCAGAAACTTGTTTCACAGAAGAAGGATGTCGTCGAGACCATAATGGAAGTGTTTGAGCAGGGCGCGGAAGTGGTGGCTAGCATTGCTGGAGATCTGTTCCCCGTGTTCTCCATCGCAGCTCCGATCGTGAAGCTGGCGCTGGATAACGTGGAAAGCAAAGAGGCCGAGTACATGAAGCAGCAGTTCCAGAAAGTGCGAGATCGCCTGGAAGTCGTTTCTGAAGAAGTCCAGCAGATAAACCAGGAGATCAAAAAGAGCGGCATAGATGAAACCTACTTCTCCGTGGAGGAGAACCTGACCAACCAATTCCGCAAATTCATGGACGTCCTGAATGCGAAACCTAAATTCAGAGAGGTCAGAAAGAAAACGTTCCTGGAGCACTTCAACAGGACAGGGGGTGATAAAAACCTGCACACTCTTTATAACGCCGTAACCGGAGATAACTTCTCAGGAGAGTCTGTGCTGGAAATCACTCTGAATTATGAGCAGAAGAGCCGCAGAGTGGTGGAGGAGTTTTGCGCTACACTCAAGAAACTGTTCTGCGTCGGTTTGATCGCCTTACTGGGACACGCAGCATTGAAAGGCAATGACGATGAGGAGAAGCTGCTTCAAGATTGGAGCGAGAAGATGAAAGTGGTGCAGGATAAAATGAACGTCGTGATTGAAGACTGCATCAACAGTTTTCCGACGCAGGCCGAGCTGGACGCCAAACACATAGTGAGAGACCAAAGCGACAAAAGCAACCAGCAACTGGCCGACTTGCTGGTAGAGCACCTGAAAAAGAAGTACGACTGGGTTTGCTGGTCAGTTCGCGTCTTTAACTCCCCCACCGGCCTGTTCACCAACAAGAAAGACTTCCACGGTTTGACGGGAAAGAGTCGCTTTCAGGTGCCATCGTCAGATGACAAGCTAAACATTGTGGTCTCCTACAGCGCCTCGCCTGAACCCGTCGATAAAGCCCGGATACAGAGCCTGATTTCAGAGCAGAAGAAGATCACGATGACGCCATTGGCTGAACTGCTTTTTGAGACAATCCCTGTCTGTGTGGTTCACACAATCAAGACCTCATGCAAAGATCTGGGCTTCTCCAGCAGCTTCTCTGACGAGCTGCACTACTTTGAGGAGTTCAAGAGCTTCTGTGTCTTTATTCATTCTGCTTAAACAAGGAGGAGAAATAGAAAGATTAACAGCTAAGCAGATGTTGTAGGATGATATTCGATTAAACCACTATAATTAGACTGCTTAGCCTCTCTAAGGTTTTGACTTCTGACCAAAATCAACTATTGTACTCCACAATCTTTCTTTTTTCATCTTTTTTCCTAGGATTTCCTTAATCTCTGCTTGTTTTAAAGCTGTAAATGAACACTTCAATACATCAAATTTGTGTTTTTAATATACCAAGTGTTTTGTACTCCCTTATTAGTGTATTTGGTGGGTGATGGTAGGGTTTTAGAGACTAGGCTGGTAAAATAGGTAGTCTCGTTGGCGCCGATATAGCCTTGTGCCTTGTGGGCAGTACGCCGTCATACAAAACACTTGGTATGTGCTTTGGGCGTCCCGTGTTCGAATCCTGACTCGAGAACCTTTCCCAAACCTGCGGTTTCTGTCATGTCTGATCTGTCCTATCACAAAAGGCAAAAATAAATCTTTAAAAAAAAGAAAAAGGTAGTCTCAGGCGGCTCGCCAACAAGACCGTCCACGTTCACTGATTGTATGCAAAATGTTTGCACAGTTGAGTTTAAAAGTTGTGAGGAAGAGCTAATTGCTAGATTTGACAAAGTTTTCCAGGTTTTTAGCATCATATAACATCACATTTTTGACAGAAAGTACCTTCTATATAAATACAAACACATGCATGTATATATTTAAGAAAAATATGTTATGTTTATATATTAACTATATTTTTATATAATATAAAATATAATAATAGATATATAAATGTACTGTATATACATGTAAATATTTTCAAAATATATACTGAATGTGTGTGTATTTATATATACATAATAAATAAACACAGTACACATACATATGTAAACAAAAACTTTTATTTTGGATGTGATTAATCACGATTAATCGTTTGACAGCACTAAATATAAATATATATATATTAAGTAAGAATGAACAAATAATAAAACAAATAAAGTTAATTAAAGAACAAAGCATAGAAAAAAAGATTTAAAAATTGTGACAGAGAGAACTTGAGGAAGGAACTTGAGTTTTCTTAGTTTGTCTGAATTTTTAATACTTTTCATATTTGGATGGACTTCTGATTACAACGTATGCACACATTTTTCAACTGTCAACTGTTTTTCAACTTATCAAGAGTTGCTGCACCATTTTTTTCTGCCATTTTTTTTTTCACTAATCTATTATTGTCCTTTAATCTATTTCAGATTTTACTCGCCCCTAAGCGGCAAGTCAAAACAACACATTACCAGACAGTCAGGTCTCTTTCTGTCTAAGTAAGCAGTTCTTGGCTGTAATTTACAAGTGAACCAGACTGTCTGGTGAAGTTACTCCAGAACAAATTTCACTACCATTAAAGGTTTAGACAAAAACCTGCACAAGTAACCACTATAGATTCTGACTGAGCACAGAGTACTCTGTTGTTCGTAAACTAAATACATGTATTTAGCAAGGATGCATTGAGCTGATTAAAACTGACAGTTAAGACATTTATAATGTTAAAAATATTTCTATTTCAAATAAATATTCATCAAAAACTCCATGTAGAAATAGATTTACTGTGAAACACCCATCAAACCCTGTAATTATGCACAGGAGCCACAAACGGATCTATTATTATCTCAGGATTTGTCCCACCCTACAACAGTGGTCAAACACACACTTAGAATAGAAAACGAAAATGCCAGTGCTTTACATTTAAAAGCAAAGACAAGAATATTATAACTGAGCACTATAGATTCATATGAATCACTGGGAAAAAAATCATAAAAACAAGACTAAATGTACTGTATAAGAAGGAATTAATTTTTTATAGGTGTTTTACCTGTATTTTGAATTTTGCATGACGGAAATGTCTGTAAAATTACCAGTACAATTCTTTATTTATTTGCAGTGTATATAGCAAATGATTTTTGAAGTTGTAAATTAAATCAGGATTATTGAAGTAGGATTTACAAGAAAATATATTTCAGTCTTTCTACTTGAAAGAATAAATATATACTTACTTCTACTTCTGCTATTTGCCATTTCTTTATAAATAGAGTAGTCAACATTTGAAAAAAGTTCATCAAAGTTGTCCAAAGACAAGGACGGGTATTGTTTTGGTTTTAGGACAACTTTAGGATCCACTTCAAATGTTGACTACTGTAATTGTGAAATTTACTAGCAATTTCTGAGTGAAAATAGTTTCTTTCCACATCAGTTTTTTTTCCCAGTGTATTTGGAAATGTTCTGAAGTACATTATAAATTGTAGAATGATGATTGCAAAGCAAATTATGGCAAAACACAAGCTATAAATTAATTTAACACATTTACACCTTAAAATGACTTTAAAAACAGAAAGAGAACTTTAATCAAGGCAATAATTATGATAATCGTCATCTTTGATGTTAGCTATTATGCACATTAAAGTCTCATTCAAAGGACGATGCCCCTTCAGTATTGCACAACTGCTTCACCGGTCACTGAGGAAGAAATCTGTGGTGTTTTGGTACTTTCCACGGCCAGCAGCTTCTCATCACTGCATCTGGGTAGAGTAAATACTGCAGCAGCTGTGCCTTGTGTCAGTAGTATATTACAGCCAAAAGCCTTAGCTTACGTCACAGCCCAGCAAAACCACATCTGACAGGACAACAGCTATGAAGACACTTTCAAAATCAATTAATTCGATCCATTTCTTTTGCAGCGAACCAGCTTACAGTTGGAAAAGTGCAACTAAAACACACCAACAAACCATGATTTGCCACTTACAATTGCTTGCCAGAAACAAGTCATTAAACCTCTTCACTGACAAATCTGAAACAACTCCATAGCACGCCGAGTCTGTACTTGACTCACAATTGATTTCAGTGGAGTTTAGCATTAGCATGTTGCTAAGCTATCATTATATACTCCAGTAAGCATAAAAATACATAGCTCACACACAAATATTGGGCAGTTTATAGGACTGAACTGTTATCTGTCCTTTTTAGTACAGAATGGAATGTAAATATAATCAACATTACAATTCTCTTACCCTGTTTGGATTTCACCCCATCTAGCAGGAACGCACGTTAACAGGCTAGCGTTCTGGCAAGGTTCTCTCAAAGTTATGAACAGTAACGTTAATAGAATGTTCAATGTTACATTTAAGATTTATTGGACTCAAATAATTGAGGTAATGTGTAATTTGTCAATTTTAAAATGAAAATTTACCTATTAGCAAAATTCTTTCCATTAGAAATGTTCCCAACTTATCACAAAGAAAGTGCACTCTGCTCAACCTCGGGAGGAGCATGAACTTCATCTCCTTGTAAATAGCTTAAGAGATTCTTTTAATCAGACCAAAATGACTTTTCCATGAATATGATTTGGCCACAGTGCCTCACATTGAGTCCGGCCCCATCAGGTGACCTCAGGAACGCAGAAAAACATCACGTGTGTCAGGACGGTTTCGATGAGATGCAAAAATACATTGTGCAGTCATTTATTCACTCAATGTTACCTTGGTTCTTCCTTAATGCACTCTCCATTGAAATAATTTCATTTTGGGCCAATTTCAGCCTGAAAAAGATCCAATAAATGTTTATTAGGTGAGTGGCTCCAATAACTCACAAGCTCACCCAACAGGATTGGATGCTGATGTGGAAGAACCATGTTCTTCATGGTCTGACAAGCTGAAAACAAAAAGGATAAATGTCTCCATAACAGAGTAAACTTGTTTTTTCTTGAGAGGAACCCATGGCTCTTAGTCAGAAGATCTGCAAATGACTGGACTCAAGAGGTAATATAGCATATGCATGACAAAAAGACTTAGCATTTGATTTTTAAAAATTCAATACTGATTAATCAATGTCATTAGCTTTGTTCATTTTAGTCTGGAATATCAAGTTTACTATCAGTAGGCAGTCAATAACTAATTTATTAAACACTCTTGAAGGGATAGTTCACCCAAAATGAAAATCCTGGCATTATTTACACACCCTCAGTTCGTTTCAAAGAGAAATTTTTATAGGTTTGTCATGCCACGAAAATATAGAAACAGTGCGGTGGGAACTATGACATCCAGGGTTGCGTTTCTCAAAAGCATCGTAAGCCTAAGTTGATCGTAGCTCCATTGGTGGCAACCAGGCTCCAGAACAGAGGCTTACTATGCTTTTGGGAAACGCAGCCCAGATATAAGATTTTTTTTCCCTCAAAGGTCATATTTTTCATGAGCACTAATGTGCTGTTTAAAAAAATGCAGTATGTAAACTTTGTACATTTATATTTACTTATTTTTCTGAGCATGTTCTTACCTTTTAAACTCATAGTACACACACTATTCTGTGCCATTTTAACTGTAATTATGTCATTCTGTGTTTATAATCGCTGTGTTTCCAAATGCTGACGCTTCTGGCACAAACAACAGAAGCTGATTCTGATTAACTGAAAAGAAAATGGCCTATGAAAAAGCAAAGAAAAACTATTTGTTTCTTGATGCAAACCTTCAACAACTTAAACTCCATCTGGACTGTATAAATAAGATCACAGAGCACATAGACAGTGTAAATCTTTACATCATCACAAAGATGTCAAAGTATCAGACAGATGTGAATGAACTGAACATGGAAACTATGTCACAGCAAGGATAAATGCCTTTGTATGCATATGAAAATACTTTAAAGGGATAGTTCACCCAAAAATGAAAATTTGATGTTTATCTGCTTACCCCCAGGGCATCCAAGATGTAGGTGACTGTTTCTTCAGTAGAACACAAACGAAGATTTTTAACTCAAACCGTTGCAGTCTATCAGTCATATAATGGCAGTCAATGGGCTCCACGGCTTTGAGAGTAAAAAAAACATACACAGACAAAACCAAATTAAACCCTGCGGCTCGTGACGATACATTGAGGTCTTAAGACATGAAACGATCGGTCTGTGCAAGAAACTGAACAGTATTTATATAATTTTTTACCTCTGATCCACCGCAATGTCCAACTGTCCTGAGCGCATTCACAACATCCAGCGCGTGACGTCAAATAAATACGGTTGGGCAAAAAATTCCACGTTGTCTGATATATCAAAATCGTCTTTCATTGTGATGACCTGTACTTCTAAATATCTTTAGATCATCGCAGTGCCAGTGAAAACGTCGGCAATCTCTCTGCACTGTGTAAATAATGAGTGATGTATACGCGCGACAGTTCGCTTCCGCACATGCATCTACTATCATAGATATGTATAGATTCCCTATTCGACTGCTCCAGATACGTTGACGCGTCCGCCATTTTGGAACATATCGCGGCCCATAGAAACAGTCACTAATGAGGCATCTACTTATATATAACTATGTCTACGATGCCAGAGCACGCGTCACTCGCCGGATGTTGTGAACGCGCTCAGACATTGCGATGGATCAGAGGTAAAAAATGATATAAATACTGTTCAGTTTCTTGCACAGACCGATCGTTTCGTGTCTTAAACCCTCAATGTATCGTCACGAGCCGCAGGGTTTAATTTGGTTTTGTCTATGTATGTTTTTTTTTACTCTCAAAGCCGTGGAGCCTATTGACTGTCATTATATGACTGACAGACTGCAACGGGTTGAGTTTAAAGTGCGGGAGGAAGCACGTGTAACTGAGCTAGTATTATTTCATGTCTTCTCACAAAAATAATTTCAACTCAGATCAGTATTTTTTTTTTGTCTTTAATAAGTCTTGTAATAAGAAGGACAGTAAGACAAAAATTATAGCAAAAGAAATGCCAGTTTATTTTATGATGCTATATAAGGTGCTGTGATTATACAATCAAAATTTTTTTTTTTAATAATAATCTTGTCAGTGTCAGAAGTGGCAGCAAATGTAGTTAAATGTAAGCCCAGCCATCAAATAATGCTTACATATACACATGGCAACTCCACAGAAAACTACAGAAAGTTCACTGCAGAGGATCCATTGCTGAGCAAGTGATGTAATGCTACATTTCTACAATGCTAAAAATCTGTTCCCATGATGGAACCAACTCATCTACATCTTGGATAGCCTGAGGGTGAGTAAATGTTCAGCAAATTTTCATTTCTGGGTGAACTATTGCTTTAAATGTCAGATTGGGGTGAAAACCTGTTCCATCTCAGGTCAGATTTGAACGGAGATAAATAATGTAAACTTGTACGCATTTTAAACTATAGTCAGGAGGTGCTATCTAAACATTTGAGGGAAGTAAAGGTCGATAAGGCCTATATGAAATACAGTACAAACATCCACTCTAATTCAATCTGAAACAATATAATTCAAGAACCCTCGCCGTTTTTGATTCAGTGGGGCGTTAGGACCCACAGACCAGTGTGAGCACCCCCTGCTGGTCTCACTAGCACCTCTTCCAGCAGAAACCTAGTTTTTCCAGGAGGTCTCCCATCCAGGTACTGACCAGATTCAACCCTGCTGAGCTTCAGTGGGCAACCAGTCTTGGGCTGCAGGGTGATATGGCTGTGATTGAAGTTACTTATTTTTATAATATATGACCTCCTAACTTCAAGTACTTTTACAAAAGATTAGATTCATGCAATATCTTTGAATTACCAATAGCTTGTGAAACCACAAACTAAAATCGCTTCCCCAACTTTAGTAATTTGATCCTACACAATCTAATAAATAAAACGAAAAATTAAACATTACCTTATTGAGATACTTGTACTTCACACAGATCTCGGTTCTCCTCATCTGTTCAGGGGAAGGTGTTACAGCATAGTCGGAAGACGAGTAATAACTGGTGTCACAATATAGATCATTTCCAGTTGCCAGGTCCACTGAATACAGCACAGCAGCTGTGATTGCCAGTGCAGCACTGACTACATTCAGAATCACTGTGATGACCAGCTGTACAACACAAACAATATAAACTGTTGATGCTCAGCATAACTTCCAAAAACACTGATAAGTTTATTATGGCTTTGATAGACAACTTACTAGGAAAGGACTGGGAAACTTAGCTGCAAGAACAGTCATAATTCCAATTACAAGGACCTAAAAAAACATTAAAAACCTCTGAGTGTCCAAACATAGTCATTGAAATGAAAAGTGTAAATTAGGTTTTCTGACTCATCAGATCTTCGTTATGCTAAACAAAATCATCAAAATGCATTGGATCCATCACAACTGATGACATGAACACTAGCAAGTCAAATTCCATTAAAATACATAAATAAAAAGTCCTAAACGCTACCTGCCCAAAAAAATTAAAAGTAATATATGGGTCAATAACACAACACTAATTTATTAATAAGACCTATGTTCTTTATAAATAAAATTCATTTTTATGCTTTTGTGCAACTTGCTCAGGTAGTGTAAATAAAGAAAAAAACATCTTATCAAACCATTATACTAATAAAACATTATTTTAAAAGACGTTATTGCTTTCAAATATTGTTAATATCTGGTGAATAAATGTTCACTACTAATATGTGTGTGTACATTTTACTCTTTTTTTTGTTTGAAAATGATTAAGATGCGTACACTCATATGTAAGGTGTAAGCAAACTTTTTTTGAGTAATTAAATGAACCACTATGAATATAAACATGAAAATTTGCACATGCATTTTACAGTAGATTTCTCCCTTCTCATCCTCTCAATTTTGTTATGGATACATTTTATATATAGACTCACTCATTACACATGTACTGGTTTGGAAAAATAAAAATAAGCAGAATAAGACAAATTCTTACCACTCCACCGATCCAGAAAACAACCCAAATTCTGTAATGTTATTCCATATCCTAGAGCTTTTAAGCAAAATCCCAAACACAATACTGATGACTCCAACTATTATCTGCATAGTCTACGGCATAAAAAAACAAAACAAGATTTTTGTACATACACCTCACAAATGAAAAAGCAACTTAAAATGACAGAAGTCTTGTAATGAAAGTCTTGTATTGAAAAGACATTTGTTTAATTCACCCCAAGAGCAGTGTGGATGTTCGTCAGCTTCTTTTTCATATTCTGAGACACAGAACACACCGGACTGCAGCAGAGAAAACTCAAAACCTGACACAGTACGGGCCATTTGCTCTTTGGGTCTGAGGCGATGGTGATGACCGTCAAACCCTCACCTTGAGACACTGTCAGAGACATGCTGCAGACTTCAGCCTTTCAACAGGTGATGAAGACCAAACGTCCTGTGTAAAGACAAGTAAATTACCATTCTAGTGCATCACAACTGGTATAAATACATCAAGATTTCAAATCAAGCTTTAGAGAAGAAACAAAAAAGCTTGTTCACTAAAAGCCTTGACACTGCTATTGCCTTATAAGCAGTGTTGGGGGTAACGCATTACAAGTAACGCGAGTAACGCAAAAGTAACGTAATGCATTACTTTCCATAAAAAGTAACTAAGTACCGTAATTAGTTACTTTTGTATGGAGTAACGCAATATTGTAATGCATTACTTTTAAAAGTAACTTTCCCCAACACTGCTTATAAGGACAATAAGATACAGCTCAATTAACAAATAATGACATAGCGGGCATGTAGTAAGCCTTTAAGGATAAAGAGCCACAATGCTATTTACTGACACTGAAACTATATTCAGTTGCAAAATTAAAAGCACATGTGACAACCTGCTAGAGACAAGAAGAATTTGGGTAATGCAATGAATTCAAATGTGACAATTTGGCCTAAAGCTAATCTTAATAGAATTCTTTCTCAAACATTCTAGAATAACTTTGATAATTGACAGGGTATGGATGACGGAAGTTTACCTTTCGACCAAAATAGAAAGAAAACGAAACATCTAATTCCTGTGACGCTGAATTTATATTTTTGCAGTATTGCATATTTCAGAAAGCTCTTAATAAGAAACAACTCAGACGTACCCTGTGAGTAACAGTCCAGAGTGCAGTCACTAGATTTCAGGAGAATGTCAACATTTCAGAAGCAGAGAAAAGAACGATCAGTTCTGATAAACTACAGGCCCAAAAAAACAGCGACGTCAGTTCGTTCTTTTTTTCATTCGGACATTTTCAAAGAATCTTCTGAAAGAATCATTTATGAATCAGACTGAATCATTTCGAGCGGTTCTCACAAAAGTGACTCACTGAATCTTAAACAGCATCCTTCACACAGTCTGCCTAATAACACGAATTCCTATATATTACCTCTAATACAAACAAAAACCTTTTCAGCCAAGAGATATACATTAATTTTAGCAATGTGAATACAAATGATACAATGCTGGATGTCACGGACATTGTGTGACGCATTGCGCGATGACGCAAAGGAATCACTGAATCGATTTTGTGAACCGGTTCTTTACAATGAACTGTTTATAAAAAAACAACAACAAAAAAACATTTTCCCGTAATAAGGCGGAGCTGTTTTCCTGACATTGTCAAACAGAAATTCTTCTTGCTTAAACAGAAGTGGTCATTAAATGCACAATATCGGCAACAATAAACCTTACACCTGAAACTAATAATAATATTAAAAAAATAAAAATCATATAATAAAATTATATGAATTTCAAACGATCTTTAGACACTTAGTCTGCTTTTGAGTACTTTAGCTCAAGCTTTTTTTGTGGCAACATTGGCACTTTCATTTATTATGCATTTTAATTTATTAAGCTGTTATTATCTGGTGGCTCTGTTCTGCTTTTACGCATTTTTTGACAGCAGCTGACTTGTATGCGATACACATAGATATGTATTTTATACATATCTATGGTGATACAAGCTACCTGGTGGTGAAATCATGCAAATAAATCAGACATAATTTATATCCCTTACTTTTTGTATATTGTTTTTATCGTTTTATTTTATTGTATTTTTTGGCCCTTATCTTAATTAGGGAAGTTAATTGATTTTCATGTCCCTTAAAAAACGGAAAAAAGTAAATAGCTTTAAGGGGGGGGGGGGGAATTTAACTATAACTGAAATAAAAATTAATTAAATCTTATTAGTAGTAGGCCTATAAAAACACTAAAATAAAGCAAATTCAAAATATCAATATAAGTAAGTATAACAGTAAGCTTATGATATTAAGTATAATAGTAAATAAATAATACAAATAAAAAAGTCTATTCTACACAGTGTGTCTGAAGATGTATAGTGTAAAAAAAAATAAAATCAGGAAAGCCAGTGATGCCAGTTAAGTAATTTATTTAAAGGAAAAGGCAAGAATAAAAATGTAGCTTGATGATTAGATGGTATAACATCATTTAAAAATGAGAGACAGGCAAAACGAATAACTGTGATATTTTTTTATGTTTATCTTATTGTCTAGCATGCAGGACCAGCAGTGGTGTCTTTTATATCGTAAACATGAACAGAGCATCTCAAGAAGCTCAGGTCAGTTGCACATCATGCTTGATTTTCAAATAACTAAATAAAAAAAATATATAAAAAACAGAATTAGTCAGAAGCTCAGCATATTAATTTGATAATTACAGTCTGAAACATCTACTAATTGAATTCAGTGACCTTTTTAATCAAATCCAAGCCTGGAAAGTCCATGGCTATCACCCCAAAACAAGGCTTGGGATTGGTTTTCTTTGATTCATTATCGAGATGTTTATACAGCCAAGGGTTGATTTGCTTTGCCAAGCTTTTGGGGTTTATATCTAGACTCAATCTAGGTATGCCTGTGCCACTTGAATAGTTCAAAACAACACAACCAGCTCTATACTGTTCATATGTAGTGTCATTCAGATGCTTAATAATTGTTTCTTTTTTTTTTTCAACATTAGTCACTATATAGTCATTATGTTTATCAGTTTCATATAGACGGATACCCAGCCGAATGGCATTTTTCTGAACAAATACAATCTTTCCTCTTACTTGACCAATGTTTGGTATTGTTTCTTCAGTCCAGCAGTCAGGGTAATTTTTAGCCATATTTTCAACTAAAAGTGGAACTTTGTTCTTTAAAAAAAGAACAGGCTTAACTCTGACCAACACTGTTTCAGATTTATATTTAGATAAAAATGTCTTAATTGTCTCGAGAGCATTTTTTAAAGTTGCATATTGGTAAATTGGTCCATGCATAATTAGCAAATTTTTCCCAAGTGGAAATACTCTGAAGTCAAAGAAGCGTATCCCGGCCTTTAGCTGATCCTCTAGAGACCAAGCCTGACATTTTGCTATGAATCCTCCATGAAGGGCCAAGCTCTCATGGGTACCAGGAAGAGTGATGTCAGAAATTAACTTTTCATCATCCAGAGTTTCCATCCAGCCAATTGTATAGTTTGCAGGGAGATGGAGTGTTTCCTCATCATTAAAGACTTGTTGCTGAATACTGCTGTGCAGTCTGTGGAACAGAATCAGAATATCAGGTCAACAAAAATGTATTGCTTGAATGCACTGTAAGTTGCTTTGGATAAATGTCAAATTAATAAATGCAAAGGGAAATAACTTAATCTAAAAGTATTCAGGCTACTATTAAATACACGTCAGTGAAGAAAGCAGGCAGAAATTCTGACATTAGTCAGAATTAGTCATTCATTGCACAATGATATTTTTTGTGCAGTCCTAATACTTTTTACAACATTTCCTCTACGCAGGGAAGTGTGCACATGGAGTGAGCCTCAGCTGTGCAAGAGCAGGTAAGGACATCATAATATCATCACCCTGCCCAAAAGAACTCACAAAATATTGAAAGCACAAGGACACACATGAGAACTGTTACAAAAATAGCTTTATATTAAATTCTTTATTCAGCTCTTGATCAGTATTCAATATAAATATAAATAAATAACATTCAATTTGTTGTAGTTTTCTTTCTTAATGAACCAAACCCCAATAACCTACCCAATTTAGAATATAATAATACAATAATTCAGTATTTTATACTCACAGCAGCATCAAGACACAGAGAATTTTTCCAGGAACTCCCATCTTCTTCATTGCCTGAGGTTAGCACAAAATAAAACAATGCATTAGTACAAATCTGCATTTACAAAGAGCTGTAAATACAGTACAGAGGCAACACGAGAATTGCATGAAACAATGGTCAAATGTTATTTATTTATTTAGTTAGTTAGTTACATTTTTGACAGCTAAAATTAAAAGAATAAAAATAATTACAAATAATAATAATAATAAAATAAAAATAAAGAATTAGATTGTTCAAGCCATTTCAAGACTTTCTATGGCTTTAAATTACAACAACAACATCAAAAAGATAAAATACCTCACAATTCTTGATGGACACCCACAATCAAGTGTTGATCACAGCAGTGTATTTCCATATTTCACATTGTTCATTTAATTATATATATAATCAGAGTTAAGTTGCTCTTATGGTTGCGTCACCATGTTGTTGGTTTAATGTTTTACAGGTTTTTCTCAGATGCGTTGGTACATTTGTCAGATCAAAGTGACTTCAACTTCCATACCATCTCTTGTGCACATCATATAAGCAATTTCTCATTTTTTTTTTAACAAATTGCCAGTGCCTTTGTCCTGTCTCCTATGTTATCAATTGCTTATATCATGTTGATCAAAATATTCTTCTGGTTCTGTGTTGAATAGCCTGTAGTAAATATGAGATGAAAACCTAATTTGTATGCCACTAAAAAAGGAAAATAGAAAAGGCCTGCATTCATGTATTGCCTGGAAAAGAATTATTTTATTTTTATACTAATATAGTTTTTAGTATTTATTTTTGTATTTTCAGTTGTAATTTTATTTTATTTTTTAAATAATTGTGTGTGCTTTTGTCATTTTTATTAGTTTTTGCTCTTTTTAAATATTACTCTTTTAAGTTTAATTTATTTTTATGTAATGACAAAGCAAAATTTCAACTTATAGTTTTTATTTTATTTGACTTTTTTTAATTAAAATAAATGTTTTTGATAGTTTCAGTTAACGATTATAACCCTGGTTTTGAACAGTTCACTTAATTACAGATAAAGCTTACCCTATCCTCCGTCTGCGTGTCTCTTATAGAATGTGTCCAGTGTATCAGCGCTGGTTTCCCCTTCCTGCTGCTCGTCGAGATGCTTGAGCGCTCTTCTCTCACATTAAAGTAAGCACCCCTTCTTAGTCTGTGGAGGTGCTGACACACACTTGCTTTCACACATAATATCTATATTTATACATGTTATTTCTGCCTGCGTCAGTTAATTTCCTGTTTGCATTAATGCAATACTAACACAATTTTCTTTGCACATTTTATCTAAATACACTGAACAAAATTATAAACTCAACACTTTTGTTTTTGCGAACAATATTTGAGAGAAATAGGCCTTTTGTGTACATAGAAAAAGTCTTAGATCTTTGAGTTCAGCTCATGAAAAATGGGGGCAAAAACAAAAGTGTTGCATTTATAATTTTGTTCAGTGTATTTAAACTCATTATTTGGCAGTTTGCAATGTGGCTGAGTGTCAGGGTCCTGTCACTTTAGTTTAGTGATAAAGTTTAGTGTTTTGGCTTATCTTTCTGTGAGGCTTTGTGTGGTTCTACACAGATGAAAAGATTTATTTGAAATTAAACTAGGTGAATTGTACTGATGAGTAAAATGCATCTTAATTCAACGCAGGGCTGTAACCACCATAGACATGGATGAACCAGTTCACCAAATCGAACTAAAACATCTGAAACAGTTCGCTGCTCGAGTCAGCACAGATCTACAAGTTATTCAATCAAAACTCAGTCCAACAGTACTGATCTGAGAACAGTATACAGACATGTCCAACATACTGAGAACTGACTGCCGAGGGTTTCATATACGTGGTAAAAATGTATGTTTCTGATGTATTTGCTGAAGAGCATTAAGTATAACAAATAAAACATAATATAACAGTGATGTGTAAACATCATTATTGGGTGCATTAATAACAGAATCGTGAAATGCAATTTTTAGTACTTAATGAATAAGTGAGAAATTACTTGTTACTGGCATTATCACAGTTATTACTCATTGACAGCAACATATATCATAGTTTGCACTTATGTTAGGTATAACCACAAACACTATGCTCACAATGGTAACCACAAAAAGTCCAACAAACATAAAAGCATTAAATACTAACAAGTCTTTCCCTCTACTAATAAAAACGGCCTGGTTTCAGTCGATGCAACAAAAATGATTACTGTTGTCCCACAACAAGTGGATTAAACTTTAGCATTTACAAATTTAATTTCATGTGACATAATAAAACTGAGTGCAAATGAGTTAATTACAGCTTTTCTTGATTGCTTAAACACATTTTTAAAACTCTGCCTCCTTTTCTCAAAACTCTATAATTCTCACCCAATTCCCCAAACTTCCTATTTTTGAATCAAAATGAAGTCTAATCGAGATCAATTCAAAACAATACTACAAAAACGGTAGTTTTTTAAGTTATATTGCTTGTGGTTCTCCCCCTCAAAAATATTTTCACATGATGAACACAACAAATGTATACATTTGAACATTTGTTATTACTTAATGTACTGTACAGTCCAATACAACCAAACAACAACAAATAATGTATTCTGCCCCAGCATCCCGTCTTGGGACAGCCCAGAGAATCTTCAACATCACAAGCTATTTTGGCCCTGGGGTAAAATCCTGATCCACCTCTGGCACGCATCGACTGAAATGTCTACACAGGCTTCTTCCATGGCCATAGGAGGTGAACACAGATGTGAAGTTCTCAGTCATACACTTTCCACGGCCATGCCGGAAAACTCACTAACTCATTTTGAATCACTAATAAGCAGCGAACACAGTGAATCACAAAGCAAGTGGCTCTTTTCCTATACTGTTAAAAGCAGAAGTGTTTTTTCCCTTCAGGAACAGTTCCACAAGGCTTTTCCCCTTGAATTACAGGGGGTTTAAAGTCAAGTGTCAATATAATATTGAAAATAATTTTAGCAAATAAATCTTTTACTTTCATTTTCAAGCTTATGGGGTTCCATATAAAGGCAATCAATAGGAAAGTAGAAAAGCAGTGAATCAATCGCAAAGGAGTTGTTTCTAGTTCTGATACAACTAAAGAAAAAGGCATTTTATAATTTGGAAAAGCTTACAAACATTCAGTATTTTGTGAAGGTTTGTTAGACTGGTGGAGACAATGAATCAACCTCAGCTGTGAGATGTATGTTTGTAGGGCTATTCCGTGATAAAAATAAATAAATAAATAATGAATAAATAATAAACTATGTACCCAAGCCATAATTTTGAAGTGATATATGGCACAGGAATCCATAACAGCAATAGTCTTTTAAAATTATTAATTGCCAAATATACACTTTTTAAAAAATGCTGGGTTCAGCCTGTTGGGTCATTTCGCCTAGGCACTGCCATTAGATATTTATTAAAGGGGTCATATGATGCTGCTAAAAAGAACATTATTTTGTGTATTTGGTGTAATGAAATGTGTTTATGCGGTTTAAGGTTCAAAAAACACATTATTTTCCACATACTGTACATTATTGTTTCTCCTCTATGCCCCGCCTTTCTGAAACGCGTCGATTTTTACAAAGCTCATCGGTCTGAAAAGCAAGGTGTGCTGTGATTGGCCAGCTATCCAATGCGTTATGATTGGCCGAATACCTCAGGTATTCCCTGTCAGGCCGGAGCGATGATTCAAAAACATGAAAACCCATTATAAACGAAGCATTCGTTGCATCCAGTGGGGACATAATTATGGATTATAATGACTTAT
>NW_015540875.1:2701940-2714140 GCF_001515605.1 Sinocyclocheilus anshuiensis | reverse complement strand
ATGATGAAGCAGATATCGTCCTCTTTTGGAAGGCCAAACAAAGTAGTTTCGCTTTCACAACGTATCACACAGTGCCTTCACGACATGGCGGCGGGAACAACAATACTACAGCGAGAATAAAAGTTACGCCTTCTTTCTTTGCGTGAACATTTGGGCGGCGTTATGCAAATCTTCCCACATAGTGAGGTAGATATGTGGGGGCGTGTTAGAACGAGCCGTTTTAGGTAGGTGTGGCTGACTCTTAACTTTAATAAAGAATATCTCTTTGGATTTGAGACTTTAGTTTTTGCAACTTTACAGATCTTCTTTATGCACCAAGAGCTTGTAACACTCCAAAGAGAAAGGAAAAATTGAAATCGCATCATATGACCCCTTTAAGCATTTATCTGGTGGTTATTTTCTGCCTTCACACTTTAAACAGTCTTGAATGTGATACACACCACCTGGTGGTGAAATCACCAGGTTAGTATGAAAAAACAAAACAAACATCATGAAAACGGGTGCACAGGGGATGCTAAAAGTCATTTATTTCAAAAGGAAGTCCAAAAGTTCCCTTTTTCCAGAAACAATTCACTTTAAAGGAAAAGGCAAGAATGAAGATGTAGCTTGGATATGATTATTGTACTGCAGTGACATCATTTCACTATTAAAATGAGAGACAAAATGTCATTCCATTACAAGAAAAAATAATAACTTTGTAAATGTGTGTGTTTATCTTGTCTCTTTAACATGCAGGACCAGGAGTGTCATCTTCCAGGAGTGGCTTGTGAAGTTCTGGATCCTCCACCGACTGCAAAACCACAAACAAATATGAACACACAGAGAGCAGCTCTCTAAAACTCTCTCACGATCACAGTGGATTTGACTGATTGATTGTTGTAATAGTGCTAATGATGCAGTACCTTTACATCTTCATCCTTCTTGCACAAAGCTTTCCCAGTCAAAACACAGAAACTGATGGTCACACAGAGCTGAAGGACCGACAGTGCTATCATCATGATATCTAGCCCTCCGAGGATCATCTAGAGGTGGAAAAACATCAGCGTACTCTTAAATAATAATAAAATACACACAAATGTGTTTTTTACAACATTGAAAAAGATAAATGAATCAAATCATCACCTGATTGAGATTCTTGTAGTAAAAACAGGACTCAAAGTTACTCTTTTTTTGGGTAAGCCAGTCATTATTAGATGAATAATAATAATATTCTCTGTAACAGCTTAAACTGCTTCCCATTGCTAGGTCCATTGAATACAGCACAGCAGCTGTGATTGCCAGTGCAGCACTGACTACATTCAGAATCACTGTGATGACCAGCTGTACAACACAAACAATATAAATTGATGTTGCTTAATGAATGAATGAATGAATGAATTAACTCTTGATTCACACCTACCAGCTTAGGACGGGAAAACTTTACTGCAAGAACACACGTAATTCCAACAACAAGGAACTAAAAGGCAAAGCAAACAAATAAGTACATTGGTCCATCCAAACATGCTTGTTCAAACTGAAAGTGTAAATACAAACCACCAGATTTCACATTATTCCACCTCATTCTGATCAAAATAATATGAAAATAAATACAAAAACGCAATAAATGTAGGGTATTCTCAAAGCAAGATCAATGTCATAAATGATTCACTTTTTGAATGAACTCAATCATTGTACTGCATGAACTCATTTAGAAACATAATGATGAGAATGAGTAACAACTCTTACCACACCACCGATCCAAAAAGAAAAGATGAAGCCAAAACAACCCATTGTGATATTCATGACACCAACCATTATCTGTACAGCCTATGAAACCAGAGGACAATATTTGTACCCGTTTTCAGATAACAATACATCTAGTAAAAAACATTTCTTAAAGCTGATATTATCAAAAAGATCTGACTCACCCCAAGTGCTGTGTGAATGTCTGTCAGCTTATCTTTCATATCCTGAAAAACAAACACGTTGGACAGTCGCATAAAGTATTCAGAATCTGACACAAGGCCATTTGCTCTTTAGGTTTTAAGGAACAGTTCACCCAAAAATGTCTTAATGATGAATTTGTATCTTACGAACACACAGCTTTTTGCTTTACAAGATGTTTGATGGACTGGAGTGGTGTGGATTATTGTGATGTTTTTATCAGCAGTTTGGACTCTCATTCTGACGGCACCCATTCACTGCAGAGGATCCATTGGTGAGCAAATGATGCTTAATTTCTCCAAATCGGTTCTGATGAAGAAACAAACTCATCTACATCTTGGATGGCCTGAAGGTGAGTATATTTTTAGCCAATTTTAATTTTTGGGTGAACTATTTTTGGGTGATAACAGTTAGTCCCTCACCTGAGACGATGCAAGAGTCATGCTACAGCTGCCACCAAACGGAAGTGAATATTGGCTTATTCCACTTCTAGATACTGAAGCTGTTTTGTCCACTAACTGCAAAACCACAGACAAACATGAACTTGAATCATGGATCATGAAATCTTGAAATCATGTTCTGTCTATTATAAGCACAACACTGTACCTTTGCACTCCCACCCTTCTTGCACAAAGATTTTATGGTCAAAATACAGAAAGTGACAACCACAAAGAGCTGAAGAACCGACAACACCTAGATAAAAAGATCGGAGGATGATTTTTCGAATTGCATATATAAGGAAAGTAAAGGAGAATTTTTATATCAACACACCCATGGTAATTTAATAAAACTAGCAAATCATACAGCATATGATTATATGTGTGCGTTTTTGTTACAGCCTTATGCTATATAGGCTACTGTACATGTTCATTTGAATCTGATTTAGAAACATAAACATGAACAGAATGAGGAATGTTTTACCATACTGCTGGCCGAAGTGGTAGCAATAAAGAAGATGATGCCAAAACAACCCAACACAAGATTCATGACTGCAACTACTATCTGTACAATCTATGAAATAAGAGAACAATATTTGTTGATAGTTGATAGACCTCCAGCTTTTAAACTTGATATGCAAAATTAAGAGTATATGAAACATACCTAAGCATCTTAATTTTATTTATTTTTTTATGATACCAAGATTTCAATCAATGCAAGTCTCTCACTCACCCCAATAACTCTCTGGGTGTCTGTCAACTTCTCTTTCATATCCTCAGATGCAAAACACACTGGACCATAGCACAGAGAACTCAGAATCTGACACAGTGCGGGCCATTTGCTCTTTGGGTTTGAGGTGACGGTGATGACCATCATTCCCTCTCCCTGAGACACTGTCAGAGGCATGCTGCAGATGGGAGGGATGGAGGATAAACAAACAAGTAGGGCTCATGCATCAGAAAATCACACTGACCCAAATGAAATGTTTCTTATAATAGTTATGTAAATTCATAACAATTTGTTTTCCTTTGCCAAGTTCTAAAATATGCCTAATTAATTACTGAAACAACATTGCTGACTGTCAGTTTCTCGTCGACTGCATCAACGTTTCTAGGAAGTGAACATTCACCTGCGCATGTTTGCTAGCCTATAAAAGCACATTGTTGCGATTCTAGTAACACTTTTTTACTTTTAAAATGGTTCTTACATTTTCGATAGCACGTTATACTCACCTTAGAGTAATTGTATATATTTTACAGTCCAGACTGTAAAATGATGACTCTTTCCTGATGTGTTGAAAGTGGAGCTGTTTTGTCCCTGTCTGATTCCTGTCAATGATTAGGTTTTTTTTATATTTCCTTGTTTCATTTGAAATTTACATTACCCACGTAGGCTATAGTCAGTATTTTGCACTGTTGACACGGTTAACAAATACGAAGCCACAAGATGTAGGCTATGAAACAGATGCTCATTTTTCAATGAAGCTCCGCACTGTTTAAAAAAAATCACATGATGGAAGCTTCACTTTCTGTAGGCCTATTGCGCGTCTAAACTTTCCAGTTACGTTGGCAGTAGTTGGTTTTCCGATGGTTGGTTGAACTGTGAAGAGTGTAGGCTACCCTGTACTTTTTGGGTAATTCTTTGGACTTTTGAGTGGGGTTTTATAGCCCCCCCCCCCCACACACACACACACACTCTAAGTGGACATGGTAATGGAGGAAAAAAGATAGAGATAGAGATAAAATATATTTCAGTGTCTGCGTTGTGTCGCAAAATTGCGTTCTCTTGCAGAAGTATCGGGTTCCCCGAGAAGCTTTGCATTCGCGCGAAAAAGCATTAAAATGTTTTTACTCCCAAATAGTTTTTCCTCCCATCTTTTTATTATTTCCGTCACACAAAGTTTATCACGGGGACGCAAATATTTCGTGAGAGAACGCAAAGCGATATATATGTTTTCCTCCCATCTGCTACAAAATAGTTGTTCCATTTAGATACATTTTAATTAAGAATATAGCCTAGGCCTACACTGTAAAAAATAAGTGTAATTTTAACTGTAAAATTTTCGGAAAAAAACTGTTAATAGGTTAACTAGAAATATTCACCATGAAGCATACACTGGTGATGTATCTGAGATATAACTAATTTCACAGTAAATGATCTAACTTTCAGCAGTAAGAAAAAAAGTGTTTTAAAGCTTGTTGTTTTGTAGAACATCACAGTTATATATGATATGAGAACAGTAGGGCCTGTAGATATGGAGCATGTGTTATTTAAGTCTGTGGGTAAAACACCCCTAGCCAGGTGGGGTAAAACGCCCCCAGGAGGCACGGCTATGGGGCAAAATTCCCAATTGGCACAAATTTAATTTTTATTAAAAATCTAATAACAAGAGAACTCTGGACATTTTTCATACTTGGTATATAATTTATGTAATTGTCACTAAAACTATGATAACTTTTCTGACTACACCACTTACGTAAAAAAAAAAAAAACTAACAGCTTATGCTAAATCTCTCTTTTGGCATTAAAAACTACTGTCAGGATTTACTAAGGGTGTGTAGTGAAAATGAATGATGAAAATGCGTGTACACAAATGTATGGGAGGGAAGTATGAACCATGTGGGTGATCTAAGGTTTGCTGTAGTCAGTAGTAGTCAGTTGCGGTTGTCAGTTGCTGGTAATTGCGCCATTATCTGCATAATTTATTATTTTTTTGTTCATGCAGCACCAGCAGTGGTATCTTCCAGGACCAGCTTGTGAAGTTCTGGATCCTCCACCGACTGCAAAACCACAAACAAACATGAACACACAGAGCAGCTCTCTCAAACTCTCTCACGATCACAGTGGATTTGACTGATTGATTGTTGTAATAGTGCTGATGATACAGTACCTTTACATCTTCATCCTTCTTGCACACTTTTCCAGTCAAAACACAGAAAATGATCGTCACACAGAGCTGAAGGACTGACAGCGCTATCATCATGATATTTAGTCCTCGGAGGATCAGGTGAGTAAAGAGAAAATATATTTAAATAAAAAATTACATAATATTTTTTTTCCAGTTAACTACCAAAATATTTGCTGTAGATTGTCTTACACTATCTAAACAGATTTTGGTATTTTGTTTCTTTATTGTGAAAGGCAACTCACTGTAACCAGTCTGTGAATAACTGTAGGAGCTGCAGTATAGAGTTGCGGTACTATTTTCCATCATCAGGTCAATTGAATACAGCACTACGGCTGCGATAGCCAGTGCAGCACTGACTAAATTCAGAATCACTGTGATGACCAGCTGTAAAACACAAACAATATTTAAAACAAAACAAAACAGAACCAGAAAAATCAAAAACACATATATAATGTAAGACATGGCTTTCATAGACACCTACCAGACAAGTACTAGGAAATTTAGCATGAAGAACACACTATTCCAACTACTAGGTACTAAGAGGCAAAAGAAAACAAAAAAACATGTGCATTTAACATTTTAGAAAATATAAAATCAAATGTAAAATATGATCAAATCAAAATGAGACCCAAGTCTTACCACACCACCAAGCCAAAAGGGTCCCAGGGATATTGTATACAGACTATAAAACTTAAGCCATGCAAACAAATTCTCCACCGTAATATTGATGACACTAATTATAATTTGCACAATCTATGGAACAAGATAACAATATAGTGTTATGCCACAAGCTGTCAGTAATCTAAAAAAAAAAAATCAAGATATAAAATTAAGAATGTACACAGCTACTACAATGACATTGTAAGTCCTGAAAGCTTGAGATCTTTTTTTTTTTGCAACGCTTCCAAAATATTTAATTAACACTTTAAATGACCAAAACAATGAAACATTTCAGTTGTTTGTCATTGCATTGTTTGTATTTGTATACATTTTAAATGTTTCAATTTTTGGCTGTATTAACATTTGCAACTAAAACCTGGAACTAAAAGTTGCAGCTTAGTACTAACCATTTTTGAGGATTCAAATACATCATTACATGTCATGTTTTCAGCACACACTCTTAAAAATAAAGGTGCATTAAAAGGTTCTTCACATGCAGTGATGCCATAGAAGAACCATTTTTGGTTCCACAAATAATCATTCAGTCAAAGGTTCTTTAAAGAACCATTTTTTCTTACCTTTTTATAATCTGAAGCACATTCTTTCGCCACAAAGAACCTTTTGTGAAACAGAAAGGTTTGTCAGATGTTAACGGTTCTTTATTTGACCATTTAGACAAAAAGGTTCTTCTATGGCATAGTGAAGCACCTTTATTTTTAATAGTGCATATGAGTTTTAAAAACATTTTAATACATTGCACTGCACTTTAACCTAATTGTGAAAAATATTTTAAGCATCTTAAATCTGATCTTTTTTTAAATGTTCAAATCAAATCTATCCAAAGCATTCTAAACTCAGAATGCCTGAAAATATCAAAAAGGTATTTTTGCAATTAATTTAAGTGTCTGACTCAGCCCAAGAGCTGTGTGAACGTGCATCAACTTCCCTTTCATATCCCGGGATACAGAAGACACTGGACTACAGCAGAGACAACCCAGAATCTGACACAGTACGGGCCATTTGCTCTTTGTGTTTGAACTGACGGTGATGACCGTCAGTCCTTCACCCCAAGACACTGTCAGAGACATGCTGCAGATGGGAGGGATGGACTTTAAATTTCTGAAAACAAGAGAAACAAGTAAGGCTCATACACCAGAAAATCCCAATGGCCCAAATGATAGTTGTGTAAATTCCTAACATTTTGCTTCCCTTCACAAACAAGTTCTAGAACATGCGTAATTATTAAACAGCATTGCTGACTGCAGTTTTCTCATCAACTGCAACGTTTCTGTAAGAAGTGAAGATGTGCGTGTTTGCTAAAAAGTTGTTAAGATTTGTCACACCTTTTACACTGTTCTTACTTTTTTTTTAAAGAAAGTGAATTTTTCAAGATCTTAAGAAACACAGTAAACTCAGACTTACCTTATGAGTAATTGACTGTATGTAAGTTAGAGTGCAGACTGAAGGCTGACTCTGATCTGATCCTGATCTGTTGAAGGTGGAGCTGTTTTGTTCCTGTCAGTGAATCTCATATTTCCCTTTAGTTCCTCTTGAAATGTAAAGAACCCGAGTCTATAACTGAAGACATAATAAACACTTCATGTTTTACTTTGCATGCAGTAACTTCATACACAAGTTGGCGTTCTGGTTGGTTGAATTGTGAGGAGTGTAGTCTACATTAAATGTTTGCTAATAGGTCTAATATATTTAATGAATTGCTTCTACTTTCTAGGCAAAATTTTGGACATTTGATTGTTGTTTTTTTTTGTGGTTTAGTGTAAGAAATGACATCTGCTACAAAAATTAAAAATTCCTACATTTAGGAACATGTTTAGCCAATAAAACAAGCATTCAGTTTTCAAGTAATATTATGGATTATGGTCTCATATTTTAGCTGGAAGTGTCACGAATCCGGTCTGTGAACTTTCAGTTCAATCACCACCAGAGGTCACCCTTCCATTACATTGACTCTCGCACTACACAAACTGTTGCATGTCATCATATGTTGCTACATATCCCATCATCCATTGCACTGATTGCACACAGCACTGATTGCACACAGCTGTAACCAATCACACATTCACTATATAACACTCACTCAGATCCCTTTCAGGCTGCCGAGTATTGTATGCGCATATCGCTAGTTGTGATAGCTACGTTACGGATCCTGCTTTAAGTTTCTTAGTCTAGCCTAGACTTGTCTTGTCTGTTTCCTCGTCTTCTGATCATTGCCTGTGTACTTTGGATTACCTCTCTCGTCTTGCCCTGTTCGGATACTGTTTGCCCCTGCCTGGACCTTTGCTTTGTACATGGATTATCCCTCTAGTCTCGCCCCGTTGGATTATGTTTGCCATTGCCTGACCCTCGCCTGTTTTGACCACGCCCTTAATAAAGCTTGCAAATGGATCCGTACGTCTCACGTCTTGTTTGCCCCGTAACAGAATACTCGGCCACACGAGGTTTCCAGCAGCTTTTCATGTGGACATTGGCCAGGTCAAGTCAAGTCACAGTTTCCATTCCTGAGTCAAGTCAAGTCTCATCTGATCTGCCAGAGCCTCAACACGTCTCAGCTGTTCAACCAGAGTCACGTCACATCACAGCTGATCATCCAGGGTCACGTCACATCAGAACTCTCTGCCCGCCCTGTCACGGCTAAGGAGGCCGTCTGTGAATCCTCGTCCTGCCCTGTCATGGCTATGGAGGCTGTCTGTGAACCCTCCGCCCGTCCTGTCACGGCTATGGAGGCCGTTTGTGAACTCTTTGCCTGTCTTGAAACGGCTATGGAGGCCGTCTGTGAACTCTCAGCCTGTCCTGTAATGGCTACGGAGGCCGCTATTGAACTTTTGTCCTGCTCTGAACCGGTAATGGAAACCCTAAATGAACTTCTTGTGTTCCCTGCCTGGGCCCCTGAAACCATGAATGCACTGCCTGCACTGTCTGTCTCTGTTTTCCCTAGTCCCCAGTCTCTGCCATGGGTCCCGGCTCCGTCTGCTCTGCCATGGTGGTCCTCTGCTCGGCCGTGGTGGTCTACTGTCTGGCTCTGGAGGTCTTCTGCTCCACCGTGGTGGTCTGCTGTCTGGCTCTGGGGGTCTTCTGCTCTGCCGTGGTGGTCTGCTGTCTGGCTCTGGTGGTCTTCTGCTCCACCGTGGTGGTCTGCTGTCTGGCTCTGGTGGTCTTCTGCTCCGCCGTGGTGGTCTGCTGTCTGGCTCTGTGTTCTGGAACAGTGTTGTAAATACAACTTAACCACTGTTTTCTAGTCGTGTCCTCTTTTAGAAGGCCAAACAAAGTTTGTCTAGTTTCCTTTCACAACGAAAAAGCGTCAGACACCACGGCCTTGAGTGAGCGGAGGCCGGCTTTCATGATCACAGTGGATTTGACTGATTGATTGTTGTAATAGTGCTGATGATACAGTACCTTTACATCTTCATCCTTCTTGCACAAAGCTTTCCCAGTCAAAACACAGAAACTGATGGTCACACAGATCTGAAGAACCGACAGCGCTATCATCATGATATCTATAGAAAATCTACTGGTGGTTAAAGATAAGAATGCCAGTTTATTAAAAGGAAAATCAAGTCTGTAAGAGATTTACATCAAAAAAACAACAGTTTGTAGTTTTCACAGTATTCAGCATGATTATTCGCAAGGTCCACTGAATACAGCACAACAGCTGTGATAGCCAGTGCAGCACTGACTATGTTCAAAATCATCCCGATTTTCACCTGTAAAACACAAATAATGTGTATAAAGCTTGCAAAACTGGACCTGCCAAAAACACAAATGCCTTTGCTAGACACTTACCAGACAAAAATTGGGAAACCTAGCTGCAAGAATACACACGATTCCAACTACAAGGAGCTATAACAAGCAAAAGCAAACAAACAAAAACATCTGAACAAATCAAAAGAATGATACTTTGTGAGATGCACTGCACAATAATTGATTGAGAAACATACAAATTATCAAAAAGAGACCAAGTCTTACCACACTACAGAGCCAAAAGGGTGCCTGTGCTATTCTATCCATGGTAAACCACGACCCGAGGCATGTAAACACAAACCCAACTCCAATATTGAGGACACCAATTATCATCTGCACAATCTATGGAACAAGAGAACAATATAATTAAGAATATACCAAGTTGAGACTGTAAGTCAACCAATTAAATTTTTACTTTCAGTGTGTACAGGCAAACTTTTTTTTTTTGTTATAAATAAGTACATGGAATTGTACATGGAATGTTTATAGGTTCTATCCGTAGCATTCTAAAATCACAAGACCTGAAAGTATTTGAAAGATATTTTGCAATTAATGTAAATGTCTGACTCACTCCAAGAGCTGTGTGGACGTCCTTCAGTTTCCCTTTTTTAATACCTTGGGATACAGAACACACTGGACTGTAGCAGAGAAAACCCAGAATCTGCACAGTACGGGCCATTTGCTCTTTGGGTTTGAGGTGACGGTGATGACGGTCAGTCCTTCACCCCGAGACACTGTCAGAGTCATGCTGCAGCACTGAATAGATGTGGTAGGTAACAATGGCCAAATCTCTTGTTAACTGCCTGAAACAAGAAATTATTACCACTGAAGGAGAATCATATCATGGAGAGAAAAAATTAACTCAAATCATTAAAAAAATGAATTATAGTAGGCTATGTAAATTAAATATTCTACACAGTATAAATATGTCTGATTGCAAAAACAGCACTGCTGACCTAAGTTTTGTAGCCTACATAAAAGTCTTTTGTAGAGTCTGTGTAAAAATCCACCTGCATTATTATATTTTCTATAAGGAAGTTGTGGTGCAGGCTGTTTAACCAG
The DNA here is from genome assembly GCF_001515605.1 of Sinocyclocheilus anshuiensis. Taxonomy (NCBI): domain Eukaryota; kingdom Metazoa; phylum Chordata; class Actinopteri; order Cypriniformes; family Cyprinidae; genus Sinocyclocheilus; species Sinocyclocheilus anshuiensis. Next base: position 2,703,390 of record NW_015540875.1, on the reverse strand, counting down.
TTTGTTCATTATCTTTAACATTCTTGTCTTTTTTATTTTTGTTTTAAGTTCAATATAATAGGCTATTGTTAATATTCTTCGGAAACACTGTGTTAACTTCTTCTGAATCTTGATTATCAGTTTTGTCCACAAATGGTCTGTTGGGTTTAAGTCTGGTGATTGACTGGGCCATTCCAAATACTTTATTTTCTTCAATTATAGACCAATATCAAATCTTCCTTTTATAGGCAAGATTATTGAAAAGGTAGTCTTTAATCAGCTGAACAACTATTTAAACTCAAATGGATACCTGGACGATTTTCAATCTGGTTTCCAACCTCATCACAGCAAAGAGACAGTGCTCATTAAGATAATAAATGATATTCGCTTAAATTCTGATTCTGGCAAAATATCAGTGCTGGTACTAATGCATCTCAATGCTGCTTTTGACACTGTCGATGATAACATACTTCTAGAGAGACTGGAAAACTGGGTCTGGCTTTCTGTGATGGTTCAGGTCATACTTAGAAGGGAGAGGTTATTATGTGAGTATAGGAGAACATAAGTCTAAGTGGACGTCCATGACATGTGGAGTCCCACAAGGCTCAATTCTTGCACCGCTCTTGTTTAGCCTGTATATGCTCCCACTAAGTCAAATAATGAGAAAGAACCAAATTGCCTATCACAGCTATGCTGATGATACCCAGATTTACAGCCTTATCGCCAAATGACTACAGCCCCATTGACTCTCTCTTTCATTTTCAATTTTTTTGGAGCAATTTACAAACGGATAATTGTCTATCATTTTCATTTTCAATTTTTCAAGTTCGGATTGTTGCGCCCGAATCTGATTTTTGAACTAACATAAAAAATTACTAATTATTCTGATTTTCCACTTCTCTGTTTTGCGCTCCCGGTTGGACCGTACCAGTGGCGGAGCGGGGGGTGGGGATGTGGATGTATTTACCCAGAGCGCTGACTGTAGGTCAGGGGCGTAGCGTCTTGTATGCAGTGTATGCAGGTGAATATGGACCCAGGCGTGTTGTGGGCCCGCTGAGCCGAGGAAGAACCTTTAATTGAAACAAGAGAATGAATAGAGCCCTGCACGGGCCCGGCCCTTCCGACAATTTATCAGAATATTCTCGGCCTGAGTCTGACCCGAGCCCGTGTCTTTTTTTCTCTCTCCTTCTCTTTCTTCCCCTTTACACAGCTGATGTTGCAGCAAATAGGCTAGTCCAGTTTTGATTTTTAATGGCAAAGTGATTATATTTCTTTTCGTTTCTTTATTAAGTTAATTTAGAAATATGTTTGAAACATTTTATGTTTGTTAAATTCAAGTTGTTGTTTTTTTAAGTAAGGACCAAGCGGCCAGCGGCGGACTGTTGAGCATATATGTTTGATCAATTTAGCCTTCTCAAATCAACATGACTTGCCTAAAATAAAATCTATAGACATAAAACACTTCATGCAA
>NW_015540875.1:2695673-2701920 GCF_001515605.1 Sinocyclocheilus anshuiensis | reverse complement strand
CTGCCCTGAGCCCATGTCTTTTTTTCTCTCTCTCTCTCTCTTCCCCTTTACACAGCTGCTGTTGCAGCAAATAGTCTAGTCCAGTTTTGTTTTTTAATGGCAAAGTGGTTATATTTCTTTTCGTTTCTTTATTAAGTTAATTTAGAAATATGTTTGAAACATTTTATGTTTGTTAAATTCAAGTTGTTGTTTTTTTTAAGTAAGGACCAAGCGGCCAGCGGCAGACTGTTGAGCATATATGTTTGATCAATTTAGCCTTCTCAAATCAACATGACTTGCCTCAAATAAAATCTATAGACATAAAACACTATGCAATTCACAATATTAATTAAAAATTTAACCTAGATACATGTGTGCTGTTAGACGCACTTGACACAGTCGTTTGTGTGGAGAGTGCAAACTGAAGCGCGCTCTGCAGGACATGGAGGCGCCAGCGCAATCGCATTTTTTTCTTAAGAGTGGAAACTTAGCATACGCCGTCATTTTTGTTCATAAAGGTAAGAGTAATACATAATTCGGAATTGTAAAGGGTCTACTTTTATTTGTGTGCACTCATAAACAATATCAACAAAAACCTGTGCTTTTGTAAAATTATTAAGGAAAACAAACAGGATGCGCTTTCTGTCGTCTTGGTCTTGAGCAGGAGCGCTTCACAATGATGAACCGAAACTCAGCGAATACTTGCCTCCTCACAGACATGATAAATATATCTAATAGAATGCTTTAAATACTTTGAAACAAAATAATTCAAATAGAAAACAAAAACTCTTTCATTATGTAGGCTAATCCATAAATATGTATTTATCTCTAAAGGCGCGCATCCTGAGGAGATGGCGAGTCAGGATAGTCAACATCATCTTGTGACACTGACTCAGAAAATACTAGTTCATTAATAAATAATTCAAATATCTCCTTAGTATTTTATTTATTTATTTATTTTTTGTTTGTTTTTGTTTTTTGGGCTTCTGTGCCAAGAGTGTGTTTGCATGCAGTACAAATAGCCTACGGCGGCATTTTAGTACCATGTTGAAAAATAAGATTAACATCATAATATTTTAAGAATGAAGTCAAAATTACGATAATAAAATCAGGTTATAGGCCTATTGCGTGAAGTTAATGTGAGAATTCCACCTATACATATATATATCTATATATTCCCGCCAAAAAAAATAAATAAAATAAAATAAATAAATAAATAAAAATAAAAAGTCTGTTGCATCCAACCTGTCATTTTTCACATTTAACATAAAAAACAGCAATAAAAGGTAGGCTCATTGACGTTTTTTTAAACTCTAATTGATCGATTTCATGCAACATTCGTTTGTATTAAATTGTTCAGATTTTTTCAACATGCATTCAAATATTTATTCATGTTTATTTCGTGCTGCAAATATTAAAGATGAAAATGTCATTGATTCACATGCTACGTTCTGTAATGTATTAGTCAATATTAAAAAGTAAAAAGTGTATAGACGTATGCAAAACAGACAATTATCTTTTATTGTAAAACGTGACAAGGACGCGAAATCGAAAGTGAAAGCATCCGTACATGTTATAAATAAAGGATTTCTTTAATGTTGTAAATCCCTTGTTCACATTTAAACAGTTTATAATAGTATTAGAGTAGGTTGGACACTAGGTGGTGCGTTGAGGTAATTTTCACTATGCAATTGTCTTTTAGGGGGCCCTTGGCTTTTGGGGGCCCAAGGCGGTCGCCTACCTTTGCCTAATGGTTAAGTCCGCCTCTGGGTAGGATAAAATGCCAGGACACCTTGTTTATAACATAGCAAAAGAGGAAAAAGAACAGGTTGAATGTTAACCAGTTTCGTTTCCATATAACTATAAACTATGATAAAAGTTCATCAGCATGCACTGATTAATCCCATGTTGTAGCAACCAAAAAAAAAAAACTGAGAAAGTTAGTCGCAAAAGAGCGACCAGTGGGAGGAATGAGTCTGGAGCCCTGAATTGCCCAGCTCCCCCTGTCAAAGATCTAGCACACCCTCAGCACCTGCGTTCAAAATTCTCTGGCGCCGCCCCTGCCCAACCTGTATCCCGAAGCTCTCAACATCCCAGTCATCATCTTTCTACCGTACACAGAGCCGCAAACAGGTCGAACGACTGCATCCGCACCATCTCTCCCTAGCCGTGCGTAATCAAAACGATGAATGTTGAACAAAGAACTGCAAAGGGTTACACGGACCCTCTGCCAATGCATTGATGAAATTAACAGTTGGATGTGCCAAAATTTTCTTCAGTTAAATAAGGAGCAAACTGAAGTCATTGCATTTGGAAACAAAGATGAAGTTCTCAAGGTGAATGCATACCTTGACTCTAGGGGTCAAACAACTAAAAATCAAGTCAAGAATCTTGGTGAGATTCTGGAGACAGACTTTAGTTTCAGTAGTCATGTCAAAGCAGTTACTAGATCAGCATACTATCATCATGACAAGTTTCAGTGCATTGTTTGTAATAAATTAATTTGCTTGTATAAACATTTGCAACTAAACACTGGAACTAAAAGTTGCAGCTTAGTACTAATCATTTTTGAGGATTCAAATACATAACTTGCAAGTCATGTTCTCAGCACATTAGGTTTTTAAAAAACATTTGAATACATTGCACTGCATCATAACCTAATTATGACAAATATTTTAAGCATCTTAAATCTTATCTTTTTTTAATGTTCAAATCAAATCTGTCTAAAGTATTCTAAAATCAGAAGGCCTGAAAAAAATTTCAAAAAGGTATTTTGTGGTTAATGTATACTTCTGTCAGGACCACTATCGTCAAAGATGATTGACAATTAGCATACAGTTTGGATTGGTGGTATGGTTCCATTCTGGGCAAGAACTCCCTGCGCATCCATGCAGCCTAGCATGGATGAGAGCAGGGAGAGCAGCGATAACCCCCCTAGGGTAAACAGAACAGAACCAACATAAATGTATTGCAGATATCGTTAAAGTTCAATAATGTTATGTACACATTTTAGAATTAGTCTGATTCAAAGGAGAATCAGAAGGCTGAATCCTGACTGACAGAGGAGGAGCTGGGGATGGAGGAGGGTAATTAGCTATTGAGCAATGCGAAAACTGCTGATACTACTGCGGGACCTTATATATGAATACTTAGGTGTCGTATTCCCATAGGTTGATGGGGATCAGTTGAGAGTCAGCTGATGCGAGCTTGACTACGTGACCTGCCAGAACTGACGCTATGCTAGATGTGTCTGTGTGAACATGCGTCAGCTTCCCTTTCATATCCTGGGATACAGAAGACACTGGACTGCAGCACAGAGAACCCAGAATCTGACACAGTGCGGGCCATTTGCTCTTTGGGTTTGAGATGATGGTGAGGACGGTCAAACCCTCACCCTGAGACACTGTCAGAGGCATGCTGCAGACGGGAGTGATGGATTTCAGACTTCCCACAAGATAAAGACAAGATAAGGCTCATGCATCAGAAAAACACAAATCCCAAAAGATTTTTATGTAAATTCCTAACATTTTGTTCCCGTTCACAAACAAGTTCTAGAACATTTGTGATTATTAAACAGCATTGCTGACTGTAGTTTTCTCATTGACTGCATCAACGTTTCTTTAGGAAGTGAAGGCTGATGTGTGCTTGCTAAAAAGTAGTCATTGATAATCAAGTCACACCTTTTACATTGTTCTTACTTTTTAATAGCATGTGCATTTTACAGATCTTAAGAAACACAGTAAACTCAGACACACCTTGTGTGTATACTGTATGTAAGTTAGAGTGCAGACTGAAGGCTGACTCTGATCTGATCCTGATCTGTTGAAGGTGGAGCTGTTTTGTTCCTGTCAGTCAATCTCATGTTTCCCTTTAGTTCCTCTTGAAATTTAAAGAACCCGAGTCTATAGTCAGGTTGAAACTGAAGACATAATAAACACTGCTGATATTAACAAATATTAAACAATACAGCATAAAAACATCTTGCATTTACAACTAACTAATGTATTCTTGTATTACATTTTTACTTATTTTTATTGAAATTTTTATGGATCTTTTTATGATTACTATTTTTTCTAAATTCATTTTTCTGTAAAGCACTATGTACAATATTTATAGTGCCTTGTGAAAGTATTCATACCCCTTCATTTTTTTTCACATTTTGTGTTGCAGCCTTATGTTAAACTGCTTTAATAATAACTTTTTTTCCCACATCAATCTACACTCATACACCATAATGACAAAGCAAAAAACAGGTTTGTAACAACTTTGCAAATTTATTAGAAATAGAAAACTGAAATTATTCTATTGCATAAGTATTCATACACTTATCTGGCCACCTAGCAGAACAACAAGTAGACCAACACATAGAAGCTACGGCGCAGGTCTCTCGCAATAAATATAAGAAATATTGCTATTGTGACTTTATTGTGTGTTTTCCGAGGCTGCTCTGATAGGACTATGCCATAGATTTGCAGAGGGCCACTCAAGGGATTGATAGGGGTCTCAACAGCTGCATTAAATTGAACTACAATAATAATAATATATTAAATTGTGTTGTTGTTTTTCTAAACGTCATTAAAGGCAATTCATCCCCAAATAAAAACTGAAGTTGACTTTCATTTTGTGGACATTGTATTATCAAAATAACAATTTTCTCCTGACATATCCAGCATTGTGTATCCTATCCCATCGAGCTTTTCTTGAATGGCCTTTTCAGACTATAAAAGTAATGAAATGAATGAATCTTCTTCACATCACAAGTCTATGACTTTTTAGTGAAGGGAGTGTGTCTGACATGTATATCAGGGATATATGTTATGTGTTTGTGTTTAATACATTTTAAAAACTGCTCCGATTAGAACCTGTTTCAACTTCATTTGCAACCAGTTGGTAACTGTATGCATAATGTATATATTTATATTAGTTTTAGTTTTTCATTGTTGTACAAAAGGAAGACTTAGTAGAGAAGCTGTAAAAAATGTAAAACATGAAAAGGGTTGATGCCAAAGTGCTGCAGTCATTTATTTTTAAATAAGCAGCCCCAAAGATTACAACAAAATTAAAAAAGGTAACAAAAGGTAACACCCACTAATCTACATGTATAGAGAGAAAGATCAATGATGACACTTTTGTAAAAGGAAAAAACTAGTGTAAGTAAACATGTACCGTAATTTAACAGTGCTGCGGATGGAGGAGATCTGCTTTAAATCATTTCATTACAATATTGAGACACAAAATGCCATTGCACTACAAGCACAAAGAGTAAGTTTGATTATTTTGTGTGTTTATATTTATCTGTGTCACACAGCATCAGGAGTGTCATCTTCCAGGAGCGGCTTGTGAAGTTCTGGATCCTCCACCGACTGCAAAACCACAAACAAACATGAACACACAGAGCAGCTCTCTCAAACTCTCTCACGATCACAGTGGATTTGACTGATTGATTGTTGTAATAGTGCTGATGATACAGTACCTTTACATCTTCATCCTTCTTGCACAAAGCTTTCCCAGTCAAAACACAGAAACTGATGGTCACACAGATCTGATGGACTGACAGCGCTATCATCATGATATCTAGTCCTCTGAAGATATTCTGGGTGGGTAAAGAATAGAGTGTCAACATTTTAAAAAGGAAAATCATCCATAAAGCCTGTAAGACATTTACAGTAAATAAATAAAACAACAACAACTCCCTTTTATGTTTTCCCTATACCTATTTAGAAAAGCTGGAAAAAAAGCACATCATATAGACGACTTTGGTAACACTTTCTATGAAGCCCATATTTATAACACATTATAAGGGTATTCTTAAGGCATTATAATGAATGCATAATGCATTATAAAAGACCTTATAATATGTTATATCATCTTATAAATCATAACAACAATTATAATACATTATAATGCTTACGCATTTGTGATTATAAGTTTTAAGATTGTGATTATTTATAACACAATGAACACCATATAAAATCTATTTTTACATTTATAATGGGCTATATATCTTGACATTGTTTATTTAAGATCTGCACAGTATCTTACTACATCTTGTAAGTGGTTAGGTGTGGAGTGTTATTTGAGTGTTCCCTGTGAGGCTAATATTAATATTGATGTGAGCTAGTTAATAATTTCAATTTTGTTTATATGTTAGGTTACATTTTATTTTGATGGTCCCCTTAGTATATTGACTATAAGAAACCTTGCAACTACATGCCAACTAACTCTCATTAGAGTATTAGTAGGCTTAGGTTAAGTTTGGTAGAATGTT
>NW_015540875.1:2675322-2695597 GCF_001515605.1 Sinocyclocheilus anshuiensis | reverse complement strand
ATTATGCATTCATTATAATGCCTTAAGAATACCCTTATAATGTATTATAAATATGGGCTTCATAGAAAGTGTTACCACGACTTTTTATGGTGCTTTTTGTAAAAGAATTTGAACTGTGAGTATGTTTGGAAGATTTGATATGCTGTAGCTAGTCTTACATCATCTAAAGAAAAGAAAGATAATCATTACCTCAGTGAGATTCTTGTAGTACAGACACTCCTCTCTCCTCTTACTATTTTCAGGGGAAGGCGTTTTATTACCATAACCATAACCATAGCCATCATAATGTGAATATACATACACACACGCACACATACAAATATATAGTAAACCAGCAAAACTAGAACTGTCAAAAACACAAATGCCTTTGATAGACACTTACCAGACAAGAAGTGGGAAACTTCGCTGAGAGAATACACATGATTCCAACTACAAGGAACTATAATAGTAATAAAAAAATGCTTTTGATTTTGAACATATCAGTACTTTTTGACAGGCACTGCACAACTTTATAAACATAAAAATGATCAAAATGAGACTTGTCGTACCACACTACCAATCCAAAAGGGTCCAAAGGCTGTTCTATACATGATAAACCACGACCCAAGGCATGTAAACACAATCCCCACAGCAATATTGAGGACACCAATTATCATCTGCACAATCTATGGAACAATAAAACAAATTAAGAAAATACCAAGTTGGTACAATGACATTGTAACTCAACCAATCAAATTTCTGCTGTCAGTGTGGACAAGCAAACATTTTTTAATAGTATAAATAAGTATTTGCACAATGTTTCCAAAAAGTTTCATATTGTTTTAATAAATTACATTTAGTTGCATAAACTAAAAAAATTGCAACTAAAATGTACATTTTCCAAAATTAATAATTTTAACTAATCCAAAAACTGCACATAATGTTACAGAGCCCTTAAGGGGACATAGTTACTGGGGGGAAAAAAATATGAGATAGGAGAAAAAATTATATTTCAATAATTTTGCGAACTCTCACAATGGTTTTATATTCCTTCAAGATACTTTGTGTTTGCTTACAAATCCAGTGAAATACAGTTTTTCCTCTCACTTCATGTTCTTTCCATCACAGAAGTATGGAAGCTTGTTTGTGCCATGGAATAAAACAAAGGAAAAAGTAATTGGGACTTTTTATCTTACTTTTTTCTCACAATTCTGAGTTTATACCTCACAATTTGGATTTTTTTTTCTCACAATTCTGAGGAAAAAATTCTGAATGAACTCTGACTTTCTGATTTTTGACTTTCTTACAATTCCAAGGTTCTACGTCAATTCTGACTTTTTTTGTTTTTGTTTATGCAAAAAAAAAAAAAAAAAAAAAAATGAATTGCCAAATTTCTCTTACAATTGTGAGGAAATATGTCTTGTAAGAATTGTGAGGTAGTTTGGACTTTTCTTCTCAGAATTGTGTGGGTTATATCTTGCATTATGTTTTTAACATTAAAAAAAAAAAAGAAGGTAATTGTGACTTATCTCATAATTCAGAATTTTTTTCTAAAAAATTGTTTTTTTACTAAACTAAAAAGCAAAAAAACTATAAACTAAAAAATATAAACTAAAATGTTTAAACTATGTGATATAAATTTAGAATTGAGAGAAAAAACCTTAAATTGTGAGATAAACAGTCACTTTTTACCTTGTTTTATTATTTTTTTTATTTTAATCCTGTGGTGGAAACAATGCAAGTTTTTTGGGTAAATGCAAAAGTTTGGTGAGTAAATGCAGAGTTTCTCAGTGAAAAACAACAGTTTAGCAAGTGAATGCAAAAGTGTTGAAATATCATTTTCCCCGTTTTACCAAAACCATGTCCCTTTAGGGGCTCCATAGGTGTTTTAAAAATGTTTTTAAAACATTATCCTAACATAATCTAACTCAGGGGTCTCCAATCCTGCTCCTGGAAATGGCAACATTAAGAAACGTAAAAACGTTGTAAGCATCTTACATGGAATGTTTACTAAGTTCTGTCCAAAAAAATATACAAAGTATGCGAAAATCACAAGACCTGAAAAAAATCAGAAAGGTATTTTGGAATTAATGTAAATGTCAAACTCACTCCAAGAGCTGTGTGGACATCCTTCAGCTTCCCTTTCATACCCTGAGATACAGAACACACTGGACTGTAGCAGAGAAAACCCAGAATCTGACACAGTACGGGCCATTTGCTCTTTGGGTTTGAGGTGACGGTGATGACGGTCAGTCCTTCACCCCGAGACACTGTCAGAGTCATGCTGCAGCGCTGAACAGATGTAGTAGGCAGTAGGTAACAATAGCCAAACCTTCTAGACTGCAAGAAACAAGAACAGCAAATGATTACCATTGCAGGAGAATCAGTTTTTATGTACATATATTCATATTCTGAAGAGAGAGAAAAAGAACTTTAACAGATTAAATGGACTCAATGTTGTTTTTTTTTACTTTTATGATAGAATATAAATTAAATGTTACATACAATATGAATATATTTGATTATCAAAACAGCTTTGCTGAGTTAAGTGTTCCTGCCTACATAAAAGTTTTTGTAGGAGGAAACAGTTGAGGTGATGAAAGCAGTTTAACCACAGTTTGTTTGTTCATTATCCTTACCATTCTTGTGCTTTTTATTTTTGTTTTGTTCATTAAATTATTCATTAAATTATTGTTAATAATCTTAAGAAACACTGTGTTAACTTAAACTCACCTTGTGTGGCATGTCTATGAGTCTCAGTCCAGATGAGTGAAGACGGCACAATGTTTTTTTTGTTGTTGTTGAAGGTGGAGTTTTGATTTTTCCTGGCAGTGACTTCCTTAAATCTGTAAACAAGTATAACAGGAATGTTGTTCATGATTCAATTCATGTTTAGTAATAATATTAAGCAAGGTTGTTAATCATATTAAATGTTAGGCTACTTACCTTCACTCCACAATGTTGAAAATCATACAAAAGAAAGATTTTTAAAGGGTTTCATGGCAAATCTGAAATATAGCTTCTGCAAATTGTTGATTATTTTTATCAAATTATTATTTATTAAATCTTTACCCATTTTGCGCCTGTGTTGTTGTTATTATCATAGGCTCTGCTTGTTTGCGACCCTATAGGCTAATTTGCGCTGCTTTTTTGCATTGGTCATTATGGAAATGCTCTGAGTGCATCTATGATCATTAATTTTGCGCATTATTACATTATCAGTTGATCATCCGCAGAACTTTCCACACACATCAATGCTTTTATGCAATTGTGTTCTTACGCTAATTTGCCCTGTTTAGTCAATCTGGCCCTTTCAGTGTTGCAGATGGAAGGAGATCTGCTTTAAATTATTTTACTACAATATTGAGAGACAAAATGTCATTCTGTTACAAGCAAAACAAATAACTTTGATTATCTGTGATCATCTTACCATGCAGCTTAAGTTCTAGATCCTCCACCGAGTGGAAAACCACAAACAAACATGAACACACAGAACAGCTCTCTGATTTTGACTGACTGATTGTTGTAATAGTGCTGATGATACACTACCTTTGCATTTTCATCCTTTTTGCACAAAGCTTTCCCAGTCAAAACACAGAAACTGATGGTCACACAGATCTGAAGGACCGACAGCGCTATCATCATGATATAGGTATACAGACTAGAACTTAAGCTATATGCAAACAAATTCTCCACCGCAATACTGATGACACTAATTATAATTTGCACAATCTATGAAACAAGAGAAAAATACATTGTTGCCACCAGCTGTCAGTAATCTTAAAAATGTCAAGATATAAAATTAAGAATGTACACAGCTACTGCAATGACAGCTTGAGATAACATTTTTACTTAATACATACTTGATCATGACAGGCTTCCAATTTTTTGCAATGTATACAAAATATCTTATTTTAGTCATATAAAATTAACCTGCTAAGTGGCCACAACCATGAAAAGTTTCAGTGCATTGTTTGTGTTAATTTAATGTTCTTGTATTAACATTTGCAACTAAAAGCTGGAAGAGTTACAGCTTAGTTCTAATCATTTTTGAGGATCCATATCCATAAATTGCATGTCATGTTTTCAGCACTTAGGTGTTTCAAAAACATTTTAATACATTGTGCATCATAACCTAATTGTGAAAAATATTTTAAGCATCTTAAATCTGACCTTTTTTAATGCTCAAATCAAATCTATCCAAAGCATTCTAAAATCAGAAGGCCTGAAAATATAAACTTTTTTTTTTTGCAATTTTGCGATTAATATCTGATTCACTCCAAGAGCTGTGTGGATGTGTGTCAGCTTCTCTTTCTCTTTCATATATTTTCATATTTATGACGTCAAACCCTCATTATGAGACACTGTTAGAGGCATGCTGCAGACGGGAGTGATGGACTTCAGACTTCCCACAAGATAAAGGCAAGATAAGGCTCATGCATCAGAAAAACACAAATCCCAAAAGATTTTTATGTAAATTCCTAACATTTTGTTCCCGTTCACAAACAAGTTCTAGAACATTTGTGATAATTAAACAGCATTGCTGACTGTAGTTTTCTCATTGACTGCATCAAAGTTTCTTTAATAAGTGAAGGCTGATGTGTGCTTGCTAAAAAGTAGTCATTGATAATCAAGTCACACCTTTTACATTGTTCTTACTTTTTAATAGCATGTGAATTTTACAGATCTTAAGAAACACAGTAAACTCAGACACACCTTGTGTGTATACTGTATGTGAACCTAAAGTTTTAATCTGCAAACTGCCTTCTCTGTTGTTTTATTGTCATTGCAACAAATGAGCAACATTTTAATGAGAATGAACAAGCAGAATACAAATTCCAAATTAATAAAAAATTGGAAAACTTGTGATTGAATGAAAGGAAGGCAATTTAAGTTGATACATTTATATGTGAAAAGTAAGTTGGGCAAAACAGAATGGTGTAATCACAATACAGACAAAAGAACTTACTAAATAAAACAAATAGGCCTTGAGACCTAAAAACAGTGATTGTGCATTGCATCAGCCATGAGCTTGCCCAGCTCCTCAACACCTTTTCATATTCAAATGAATCGCCATGAGAATGCAATTTGTGACAACTTAGACCTTATTGCAGATGGAAAATTTCTCACATGAGTTGTGATTTGACCATGTACTCCAAATATGCTTGCAGTCATTGGATGTTAACAACTTCAGAGTCTCTCATTGGCTTTAAGACGGACTAGTTGTTATACATACAATGTACATGTGTGTACTACTGTGACTACAGGGCCAAATCACAAGGTCTTCTCAAAGACGAACACATTGACGACTATATTATTCCAAAGACTCTCCAGAGACCAGAAATAATATTATTTTAATATATACTATTTTAATATAATATAATTATATTATAAATCAAATTATAATGTACATTATATTATAATCGCCAAGCATGGCATTACATAGAGAAATGTGATTTGCTAACCCTTACAATTAAATTTCATTGGTCTGCTACCCAGTGCCCAAAAGGGAGGAGGTGTGTTTTCATTTCAATAGTGTGGCACCAGAGATAGCGAACCAATTCATCCTTCACTGAGGAGCACCAACTAAAAATTTTATCTGATCAGAGAGAGTGGCTAACATTATTTGGAAATTGAAACATCCAAATTTCAATGCAGAATTCAGAAGCTCTGAATTTGCACCTAATCTTGCTCCTTGAAAAAACTAGAAAACATTTGTATGGAAGTATTTTGATCCAGATCTCACCTCATACTCGCATTCTGAGGCTGGTTACCGGTTACAGCAACAGGACCAAATTTACATCACAATTGTAAAACTTCCTTCCTTTGTTTGCGACGTAGATTCCTAATGAACGAGTAAAATACAAAGTAAAGAGTTAACTAGAATAATAAAATGTCAGAATAATTAGAGACCGACAAACAACCAATTTGCCTTTCAACCTAAATTCGAGGTCATACTAAAATGGAGCCAGATTAGATAATAAAACGGAGTCAGATTGAGTTAAACCTAAATTGAATAACTCTGCGCGCTGAAAAGACCGAACACGCAAGAGACCTTCATCCGCCACTGGATACCTTCCTTGGGCCAAGTGTGTGGACCTTACAAAGTGGTGCCCCCGGACGTGATCTCCCCACAAAGTGGTGACCGGCGACGCGATCACCTTACAAATTGGTGACCGGCGACGCGATCTCCTAAACAGGCGAGTGACGTTTTTCAGCGCAATATGGATTTGCACCGAACAAAGGGTTTGATCATCTCCTTCTCTTTCTCCAGCTGCTGTGGTAAGTCAATTCTTATTTGCCTTTTAGAAATATTGAGGGAAAGACAGACGCATCCCATATATACACATTTATAGAATGAGTCGGAATACTCATATTGTTAGACCGGAGACCGGATCCGGTGGGTTTGAGAATTAGACGAAACCACGTACTTGTCAGGGACATGATAGCGGCAGCGTAGACGAGGAATGACATCCCTTGTTCTGAAATGGAAATATCTCTTTGTTTGCCTAAGCAACAAGAGATGAAACTTAAAAATTGGAATACCATCATCCAAATTATATTCTGGTACTCAACAGATAGTCATAAATTAGAACCTAAAGTTTTAATCTGCAAACTGCCTCCTCTATTGTTTTATTTGCTTCATTGCAACAAATGAGCAACATTTTAATGAGAATGAACAAACAGAATACAAATTCCAAATGAATAAAACAATTGGAAAACTTGTGATTGAATGAAAGGAAGGCAATTTAAGTTGATACATTTATATGTGAAAAGTAAGTTGGGCAAAACAGAGTGATAAAATCACAACACAGATAAAAGAGCTTCAAAGAAAGCTTCATTGAGGCCAAAATTATACCTCAGCTCTTGAGGACTAACTACTACAAAGCAGAACTCCTCTTGACTGCAGTAAAACAATAGATGATAAGCTTGAAACTGATAAAACTGATACACAGATTGAAAGTGATGATTTTATAAAACAAATGACTTTGTTTCTGAGAGGCTGAGTCCGTTTAAGTTGATACATTTATATGTGAAAAGTAAGTTGGGCAAAACAGAATGGTGTAATCACAATACAGATAAAATAACTTACTAAATAAAATAAATAGGCCTTGAGACCTAAAAACAGTGATTGTGCTTTGCATCAGCCCTGAGCTTGCCCAGCTCCTCAACACCTTTTCATATTCAAATGAATTGCCATGAGAATGCAACAACTTAGAACTTAGACCTTATTGCAGATGGAAAATTTCTCACATGAGTTGTGATTTGACCATGTACTTGCTTGCAGTTTGCAGTCATTGGATGTTAACAACTTCAGAGTCTCTCATTGGCTTTAAGACGGACTAGTTGTTATACATACAATGTACATGTGTGTACTACTGTGACTACAGGGCCAAATCACAAGGTCTTCTCAAAGACGAACACATTGACGACTATATTATTCCAAAGACTCTCCAGAGACCAGAAATAATATTATTTTAATATATACTATTTTAATATAATATAATTATATTATAAATCAAATTATAATGTACATTATATTATAATCGCCAAGCATGGCATTACATGGAGAAATGTGATTTGCTAACCCTTACAATTAGATTTCATTGGTCTGCTACCCAGTGCCCAAAAGGGAGGAGGTGTGTTTTCATTTCAATAGTGTGACAAGTGATAGAGAACCAATTCATCCTTCGCTGAGGAGCACCAACTAAAAATTTTATCTGATCAGAGAGAGTGGCTAACATTATTTGGAAATTGAAACATCCAAATTTCAATGCAGAATTCAGAAGCTCTGAATTTGCACCTAATCTTGCTCCTTGAAAAAACTAGAAAACATTTGTATGGAAGTATTTTGATCCAGATCTCACCTCATACTCGCATTCTGAGGCTGGTTACCAGTTACAGCAACAGGACCAAATTTACATCACAATTGTAAAACTTCCTTTCCTTTGTTTGGAGCATGACTGTATTTACACAAAGCCACGATCGAATGCAGCCACACAGCACTATTTGATCTTTTTAATTTACTTGAAAAATAATGAAAGGGGGGTGTAAAATACTAAACATCAGACCAAAATACCAGATGTCTTTATGTGCCACAGAGATCTGCATGTGTGAACAACACCATAAAACAACAATTGCCAAACAGACAACACCGAAACAGGTGAACACATTTCTGCCCACAGATCTGACTGTAATGAGAGCAACTGCAACTAAAGCCATGGACATTGGTCCATTGGAGTTCATGATGACATGGGTGATAAAAACACCAATTAATCTAGAAAATGTCCCCAGCAGAACTGGGATCTCTAATGCTCATGACACAGCAGACTGTGAAGGCTCAACTGCAGGAGCAGCATCAGGTGTTACACACTCAGACTGCACTGAAACAGTAGCAGTAATTCAGATCTGACCAATGACACTCAGTTTCATGTGACATCTGGAATTAAAAGTACAATACATGATGATGATGTAGTTAAAATAATTCCACATGTCTGAACGTGAAACTGATGAGAAGTTCAAAATTAACTGTGGTTCTCTCTGTATTTGATTCTGTCTCAGGCTGACCACTGCAATTCCTTGGAGGACAGATACCAGGAAGGCGCCTGCTCCCACCAGCACCAAGCCAAGACAGCAGAATTGTTAGACCATAACCTGAAACGCGGGAGATGGGTGCGAAGACACTTGAAGGGGCCAGTCGCACCTCACAGTAGAACATTACTACACAAATATCTATATGGGCTCCCGGATTAGCAGCGGAACTAAATTTTTGCAACACAGATTGCTATAGATTAGACCCCGCCCATCTCCCAGACATGATCACACTATAACACACATTTGCATGACTAGTCACAGATCGATGGTGTAACTTTTAAACACAGAGGCAGACGAGTCCTTACAATTTAAAACATTTAATTTTTCTGATTGTTATTGGGGTGGTTGACAAGCCAGAGGGCCCCTGGTTTCCCAACACATCACTAATAACAAAAACATTATCAAAATGATCAAATGTGAAGTGCCTGCACTTCATTTCTATCAATCAATCATAAAATGTACAATTCTACCAAACCATCAACTGTGACTTAGCCTGCATATCAGATACACACACACACACACACACACACACACACACACACACACACACAGGAGTGTTAATTAAGTTGTACGTAGTTATACTAACTATCGGGGTCTAGACAAGGGGTTCTAGAAGAACCTCTGATTAATGTTTGAGCATTACATGGGTAACTGTAGGGGGCTAAACAGACCTACTATTTAAAGCATATTAAATAGTATTAGCCACGAACCTCTGGCTAAGGATCAGACTGGGCGAGTTTTGTGATCGTGGGTCCCACGCATAGCAGCCGCTGTGAGGCACCCTAAGCGACATAGATTCCTAATGAACGAGTAAATAGCGAAGACCGAAGTGACCTTCATCCGCCACTGGATACCTTCCTTGGGCCAAGTGCGTGGACCTTACATAAATTAGAGTGCAGACTGACTCTGATCTGATCTGTTGAAGGTGGAGTTGTTTTGCCCCTGTCAGTGAATCTCATGTTTCCCTTTATTTCCTCCAGGAAAAAAAAATAAATAAAAAAATTAAAATTACAAAAACACGGAAATTAAACACGGGGAAGGGATGCCGCTTACTGATGGGAAACACCTGGGACAAATTAAACATGGGAAAGGAAGGCACATGAGGAAAACAACCACAAAACACGGAACAGAGTCTGACAACTATCATATTTATATAAATAAATATGCCTTGTCTACAAATGCAACAAATGCAAAACGTAAATTGGCACAGCTGGCTAAATTATGAGGAGTATTAGTGTAGTTTTCTAAGCAATAATACAGTAGTGGCCAAAATGATTAGAACACTAGTATTTTCACCTGCTAAAAAATGGGTTTAAGTCAGTTATTTCTATCTTTTGCTGTAGTGTGTCAGTAGGAAATATCAGTTTACATTTCCAAACATTCATTTTGCCATTAGTTATGCATTAGTCATAATCCAGTGAGATTTTAGTCTGACAACAGCCAGTGCTCCACACAGAGATCTGATCTGATTATCATCCAGCCTGTCTGGAATGACATGAAGAAACAGAACAAACTGTGACAGACTAAATCCAGAAGAACAGTGGCAACGTCTCCAAGATGCTTCAAGAAACCTACCTGCAAAGTGTTCCAATAATTTTGGCCACCACTGTATGTATATGTATATATGTATGGATATATCTATATTAGTTGTTGTACAAAGGAAGACTTAGTACAGAAGCTGTAAAAAATGTAAAACATGAAAAGGGTTGATGCCAAAATGCTGCAGTGGTTTATTTTTAAACAAGCAGTCCCAAAGATCACAACAAAATTTAAAAAGGCAATAAAAGTTAACACCCACTAATCTACATGAAGAGAGAGAAAGATCAATGATGACACTTTTGTAAAATGAAAAAAAAAACAAGTGTAAGTAAACGTAATTTAACAGTGTTGCAAATGGAGGAAATCGGCTTTAAATCATTTCACTACAATATTGAGACACAAAATGCCATTGCACTACAAGCAAAAAGAATAACTGATTATTTTGTGTTTATCTCCCAGTCAAAACACAGAAACTGATGGTCACACAGAGCTGAAGGACCGACAGCGCTATCATCATGATATCTAGTCCTCTGAAGATATTCTGGGTGGGTAAAGAGTAGAGTGTTAACTTACTAAAAAGGAAAATCATCCATAAAGCCTGTAAGACATTTACAGTAAATCAATCAAACACAACAGCTCCCTTTCATGTTTTTACTATTTCTATTCAGAAAACCTGGAAAAAAGCACATCATATGGACAACTTTTTGCTTTTTGTAAAATAACTTGAACTGTGAGCATGTTTGGAAGAATATTTGATATGCAGTAGCTAGTCTTACATCATCTAAAGAAAAGAAAGATAATTACCTCACTGAGATTCTTGTAGAACAAACACATCTCTTTTCTCCTATTATCTTCAGGGGAAGGCGTTTCGTAACGATAACCATATCCATCATAGCGTGAATGATGATAACTGTCGGTTTCACAGTTTTCATATGTATGATTATGAGCAAGGTCCACTGAATACAGCACAACAGCTGTGATAGCCAATCCAGCACTGACTACATTTAAAATTATCCCGATTATCAGCTGTGAAACACAAAGAATATATATATATATATACAGACATATACACACACACACACACACACACAAATAAATATGCTTTTGAAAACTTTTTATAGGCGTATAAAACTCTATATAGGCAGAGGTTGACACAACTACCCGTCTTTATAGGCAAGTACCAGATAATAGAGCCCGGTCTCATGAAAATGCGTATAAATAGTACTCCAAATAAAAACGAAACCTCGTAGTATTGATACGCAAAAATGGACTTTGGCGTGTATATGCTATAGGCACGTGTTTGGCGTGCATATATTACGCAGTTTTCGCGTACATATGATACGCATCTACCCCACAACCCTAATTCTACCCATCGCGTAGCATATACACACCAAAGTCCATTTTTGCGTATCAATACCACGAGTTTTCGTTTTTATTTGGCGTACTATTTA
This sequence comes from Sinocyclocheilus anshuiensis, assembly GCF_001515605.1. Classification (NCBI taxonomy): domain Eukaryota; kingdom Metazoa; phylum Chordata; class Actinopteri; order Cypriniformes; family Cyprinidae; genus Sinocyclocheilus; species Sinocyclocheilus anshuiensis. The sequence continues at coordinate 2,684,033 of NW_015540875.1, read as the reverse complement.
TACGCACTTTCATGAGATCGGGTTAGATAATAGGTGACATGCCATGACATGTTTTTAATACGACGGAAACTGTATTTAACGTGATCAAAATGTAATAAAAACATTGTAAGTTAGGCCTATTAATTGTAATGATTTCATTTCCACGGTTATTCAAACAATGAATAAATTATATAGAGAAAGCGAGCAAAGAACACCGCACCAACGGAGCTTTTTGAAACTCAACCATTGCGTCGCAAAATGATTCACTGTTTCGAAGCTCTCCAATCAGATCGCGTATCGCAAATCATTTGATTCAGATCAAGACACTTACCAGACAAGAAGAGGGAAACTTCGCCGTAAGTATGCACACAATTCCAACTACAAGGAACTATAATAAAAAAAAGGTGCTTTTGATTTTGAACATATCAAAAGAATTATACTTTTTGACAGGCACAACACAACATTAACTGATTTATAAACATAAAAATGATCAAAATGAGACCTGAGTCTTACCACACTTCCGAGCCAAAAGGGTCCCTGGGCTATTCTTTCCATGGTAAACCACGCCGCGAGGCATTTAAGCACAATCCCAGCCACAATATTGAGAACACCAATTATCATCTGCACAATCTATGGAACAAGCGAACATTATAGTTAAGAATAAACCAAGTTGGCACAATGACATTGCAAGTCAACCAATCAATTATTTGCTGTCAGTGTGGACAAACAAAAATTTTTTAATGGTATAAATAAGTATTTGCATAAAGTCTCCAAAATGCTTAATATTGTTTTAATAAATTACATTTAGTTGCACATGGCTAAAAAAATTGCAACTAAAATGTAAGTTTTCCAAAACGAATACTTTTAACTAATCCAAAAACATAATGTGTTTGTACAGAGCCCATAAGGGGACATAGTTATTGGGGGGGGGGGAATGATATAAGAGGAAAAAATAAATTTCAATAATTTTGCGTTCTCTCACAAAACCTTTCCCCCAAGATACTTTGTGCTTGCTTACAAATCCACTGAAATACAGTTTTTCCTCTCACATAATATTCTTTCCATCACAAAAGTATGGAAGCTTGTTTCTACCAAGGAATAAAAAAAGAAACAAAAAAGTAATTGGGACTTTTTATCTTACAATTCTGACTTTTTTCTCACCATTTCTATCTCACAATTTGGAATTTTTTTCTCACATTTCTGAGGAAAAATGTCTGAATTGCAACATATAAACTCAAGGTTCTGAGTCAATTCTGATTTTTTTTTTTTGTTTATGCTACAAAATAAAAAATAAAAATAATTAATTTAATTAATAATTAATTCTCTTACAATTCTTACAAGACTTTTTTCCTCACAATTGTGAGGTAGTTCTGACTTTTCTTCTCAGAATTGTGCGGGTTATATCTTGCATTAGGTTTTGAACATAAAAACAAAAAAGGTAATTGTGAATTTTATCTCACAATTCAGAATTTTTTCTAAGAAAAAATTTATTGCAAGATATAAACTCGCAGATATAAAGTAAAGATAAAGTAAAGTAATGTCTGAACTATATGATGTAAATTTAGAATTGAGAGAAACAACCCTAAATTGTGAGATAAAAAGTCACCTTTTTACCTTGTTTTATTATTTTTTTATTTTAATCCTGTGGTGGAAACAATGCAAGTTTTTTGGGTAAATGCAAAAGTTTGGTGAGTAAATGCAGAGTTTCTCAGTGAAAAACAACAGTTTAGCAAGTGAATGCAAAAGTGTTGAAATATCATTTTCCCCGTTTTACCAAAACCATGTCCCTTTAGGGGCTCCATAGGTGTTTTAAAATTTAAAATTGTCCTAACATAATCTAACTCAGGGGTCCCCAATGCTGCTCTTGGAAATGGCAACATTAAGAAACGTAAAAACGTTGTAAGCCTCTTACATGGAATGTTTATTAAGTTCTGTCCAAAAAATATACAACGTATGCGAAAATCACGAGACCTGAAAAAATCAGACAGGTATTTTGGAATTAATGTAAATGTCAAACTCACTCCAAGAGCTGTGTGGACATCCTTCAGCTTCCCTTTCATAACCTGAGATACAGAACACACTGGACTGTAGCAGAGAAAACCCAGAATCTGACACAGTACGGGCCATTTGCTCTTTGGGTTTGAGGTGACGGTGATGACGGTCAGTCCTTCACCCCGAGACACTGTCAGAGTCATGCTGCAGATGGAAGTGATGGACTTCAACCTTACAGTAGATAACAATGGCCAAACCTGTTTGTTAACAGCATGAAATAAGAACAGCAAATGATTACTATTGCAGGAGGATCAGTTTTCCAGTACATATCATAATATCAGGAGGAAAAAAAGAACTTTAACACTTCAAACAGACTTAAAACAGGTTTTTTTTTTATGATAGTACGCACATGTACTATTCTACACAGCATGTTTGATTATAAAAAAAAAATCCCCCTGTGCTGTTTCATATCAGGAAGTTGTGGTACAGGCTGTTTAACCACCGTTTGTTCATTATCTTTAACGTTCTGGTCTTTTTTATTTTTGTTTTTAAGTATATGAAATTATTGTTATTAAACTTAAGAAATACCATGTTACCTTAAACTCACCTTGTGTGGCACGTGTGAGGCTCGGAGGCTCAGTACAGATGAGTGAAAATGTCACGACTCTGTGGGGTTTTTTTTTTTTTTTTTGAAGGAGGAGGAGGAGTTTTGATTTTTCCCGGCAGTGACTTCCTCATAATCTGTAAACAAGTATAACAGGAATTTTGTTAATTAATTCATTTGCCGTTTAGTAGGCCTAATTGAAGATGTAATTGGTTAATAATAACAAATGTTACTTACCTTCACTCCACAACGTTGAAAATCATATGAAAGAAAGATTTTAAAAGGTTTCAGTCAGGACGAATCTAAAGCTTCTGTAAATGATTGATTACTGTACAGTAGACATGTATCCACATGCCATCTATCTTTTCTAAAGTGGTATTAGGTCAGTAGAGCGAGACTGGGTTCATATAAGGCCTACATGTAGGCCCAGTTCCATAGACAGGGTTTAGGTTAAGCCAGGATTAAGCAATAGTTCAATTCGAACATTTAAGTAGTTTTTATAAACATGCTTTAGATAAAAACATTACTGGTGTGCATCTTGAGACAAAACAATGGCACTGACATTTTAAGATCAGTCAGTGCAAGTTTCTTTCAGTTAAAAAACAACACAGACATGCATTTTAGACTTAGGTCTTGTGTATGAAACCAGGGGGTAATGTTTTTAAAAGGTCGAAATAGCTTAAATATGCACTACTACACAGCAAGAGATTTGGCAATGAACATGTTAAGAAGCTATCGTCATGTATTTTGGACTCGAATGCATCCTGTTTTTATTTAAAGGGGTCATATGATGCTGCTAAAAAGAACAGTGTTGTAAATACAACTTAACCACTGATTTCTAGTCGTGTCCATTTTTGGAAGGCCAAACAAAGTAGTTTCGTTTTCACAACTAAACACAGCGTCACACACGGTGGCCTAGATTGAGCGGCGGCGGCCTACAGTGAGCAGAGGCCGGGGGCTAGCATGAGGAACGGCCGGAGGGTTAGAGTGAGCAGAGGCGCGGGCTTGAGGATGGCGCGGCCGTTCCTCAAGCGACCAGCACGGATCAGCTCCAGGCAGATATTGTCCTCTTTTGGAAGACCAAACAAAGTAGTTACACTTTTACAACGAAGCACACAGCGTCTTTACGACATGGCGGCGGAAACAACAATAGTACAGCGAGAATAAAAGTTACGCCTTCTTTCTTTGCGTGAACATTTGGGCGGCGTTATAAAAATCTTCCCACATAGTGAGGTAGATATGTGGGGGCGTGTTAGAACGAGTCGTTTTAGGTAGGCGTGGCTGACTCTGAACTTTTATAAAGAATATCTCTTTGGATTTGAGACTTTAGTCTTTGCAACTTTACAGATCTTCTTTATGCACCAAGAGCTTGTAACACTCAAAAGAGAAAGGAAAAATTGAAATCGCATCATATGACCCCTTTAAACTATTTCGCTACTCTGTTCTCACAAGATATAGCCTACTGTTTATGTGCGTGTTATTTTATGTAGGACTATCTGCACCAAAACAAGTGCTTTCCGTCATGCAGATCAGCCTTAGCTCATGTTTTAACTTAACAAAAAATGAAAGAAATAAAATGTCATGAGTCACAATAAGATATAAATACAAGTATAAATAGTATCTAACATAATCTGTACTATGTGTAAGCGCATTTATTGCTATTTGTATTTCCTCAGCCTTTTTGTTATGTCTGGTTTACAAACCCTTGTAAGGATACAATTGTTCTCATGTAGTTCAGAAGCTACAATAAAGGTTTTCTTTTTTTTTTTAATGTTCTGTTTTTAAATGGAATCCAATGGGGGTCAATGGGGGAGTCAGTTTGACCTCAACACAAAAGTTGTAACAACATTTGAACAGACTTTCCAAAACGAGTCAAAACTTTGCATAAATGACCCTAAATGAGAACGATTCACAAAACTTCAAGAAGAAATAAATAGTTTAACCAGCATTTGGAGCAGTTTGAAAATCGAGTGTGGGTCAGATTGACCCCAACACAAGATAAACGTATTTCAGTAATTCAATGATTTCTTGTTTAATTTGTCATCGTCAACAAGAGGCTAATGATCCACTTACTATTAGTGTGTGGCTGCCGGACATTCATTAGGCCTAAATGTTTTTTGTTTTGGGTTTTCTTTGCCGCCTTCAGCGTCTTGTCCTGGTATATGCCCACTTTTCTTGAGCAGCCTGTTGAACCAAAATGTGAGAAATACATTGGAAACGTGTATTACATTGTATACATTGGACATCGTTTATACTGTTTGTCACACATAAAGTGCCAATAACAGCGTACTCTTGAGTCATTTCATACAGTGAGAGCAGTAAGGTAAGTCGATGGCACTCCCCGCTGCCAGAGGGCGCTGTGGAACAATCGGCGTTTGCAGCGCTTTTCCCCGCTTCTTGTTGGTGCGATGATGTAATGAAGGAAAAGAAGAGTAAAGATGGCGGAGAATAGCGGCACGGATCCTGCCGTGGAGACGAACACTGAGGAAAATGCCGCCGCTAGCGCGACTATCATTAAGGTCACCGTCAAAACACCGAAGGATAAAGAAGAAATAGCCATCGCTGAGGATTCATCTGTCGCACAGGTGATATTTTTGGCGGTTTCTTGTTGTTTGTATCACCCGGGCGTTCGTTACACCAGCGGCTAACAGCTTTAGCCGGAGAGCTAACGATTGACGACGAACAGTCCAAAACCGAAAATTGTCGCAGGGGATATGTAGAATGACTTCTGCTCTTGCTAGTACTTAAATTAGGTTATTTTGAGCGTCGTATTCATTGTTTTTGGTCTTTTAAGACGCTTGTAAAGTGAGGTTTTCTAACTCGCTGTTCTCGTTAAAGAAACGGCCTGCTCAGGTATAAGGTTCTAGTCTGTCATCTTTGGTCGCGCTCTTTCTGTTTTGCTTTGTATTGTTGACTTCAAGAATATGTGGATAAATTAAATAACGTGTTATATAGCATTTCCGGGTAAAGGTGGTGCTAGCAGTGTTTGTTACTTCATTTGACCAGTTGCTGGTTAATGTTGATGTTTACGAGATCAGGTTTAATAAAAGCGACTGTGATGTTGCACAGAAGTGAGGCTGTGTTGATCTAATTTCACGTGTAACATTATAACCCGCATGTTTTGTCCTCTTAACAGTTTAAAGAGGAAATTTCCAAAAGATTTAAGGCGAACCAGGACCAGTTGGTTCTGATTTTTGCCGGTAAGATCCTGAAGGACGGAGACACGCTCGGCCAGCATGGCATTAAAGACGGACTCACGGTTCACCTGGTCATCAAAACCGCACAAAAGTAAGATTACCTGCTTTTAGGTTCAAAACATAACTGGTATTTTCATATGCAAAGTCATAATGTGTTGTAGGATAATGCCTGTGCATTATGGATGGCTCACATTTAGAGGGTTTTGTGTTTGTAGGACTTCAGGTGGTGGTAGTTCGCAGACTTCTGCCTCTTCTGGCCCTGGGCCATCGCAGGGCAACACCGATGGAAGTGCTAACTCCAGCCCGGCCGGCAACCTGGGCACTCCCCAGGGCAGTGCGCCGTCTCTAACCCCGACACAGCCACCCAATATGCTAGGTGAGTAATGTTTTTGAGTTTGTTTATATGAGATGTCAGCCCGTTGTTCCAGTTTTAAGCGTAATTCCATAATATTGTTGGTGTTTCGTGTTGCAACCAGTTTTGTTACTGTTAACTACATCTATCAACATTGTTTTTTTCTAATTGAAATAAAATATAAGTATTAGATGAAAAACTTAAACTTAAAAAAGTTTTAAAAAACCCTAAATGACAATAAATTTTGCCTTGGCAGCTAACTGAAAGAAGTATTGAAGTATTAAAATTACTGGAACACAAACTGAAACAAATATTTAAGATAAAATTAATAATATTAAAAAACAAATATAAAAAAAAAATACCAAAAATTAAACTAAATCTAAATTATACATATATACTATATTTGTAACATTCTAAAAATAAATACAGTATATTTAAAAATGTTTATTAATGATATATAATGTATGAAGTTTGAGTTTGTTTATATTGTGGATTGCTTATTTCCCAATGTGATTTTACAATATCTTATGTTGCGATGTAGCACTTTTTCAGTTTACTGGCTGATTTTTTTTATTTGTTTTAATCTAAATTAGTTCCTTTTCTACAAATAATTGTTTAAAAGACAAATGCTGAGAAACCTAATATAGTATTATGTTCTTTAAGAAAGTTCTGTTATTTTATTTTGCTTTTGTTTCACGCTGGTTCTCACTGTATGTTTTCAGCTGGGTTTGGTGACCTGTCGGGCCTGGCTAACCTCGGTATGGGATCTGCCAACTTCATGGAGCTTCAGCAGCAGATGCAGCGACAGCTCATGTCCAACCCTGAGATGCTGTCTCAGATCATGGAGAACCCGCTTGTGCAGAGCATGATGTCCAACCCTGACCTGATGAGGCAGATGATAGTCGCCAACCCACAGATGCAGCAATTGATGGAGCGCAACCCAGAGATTTCACACATGCTTAACAACCCAGAGCTCATGAGACAGGTATGTTATTAGACATGTACTAGAAGTTATTTTGCTTGATTTTTTTTGCAATAATAAAATGCGCAAGGTAGTAAGTACGCTGTTATATTTTGCCTTCAGAAAGTTCTTTATTCTGACTTGCACATCTAAAAGGTGTGCATTTGCTTCATTGCATTATTTCAGGAACTGATTTGTTTTTATTAACTTTCTTTTTTTGCTTGTCAAGACAATGGAGTTGGCACGAAACCCAGCCATGATGCAAGAGATGATGCGTAACCAGGACCGGGCACTTAGCAACCTCGAGAGTATTCCCGGGGGTTACAATGCTCTTCGGAGGATGTACACGGATATTCAAGAGCCCATGTTTAGTGCTGCACGTGAACAGGTCAGATAAATTTATTTATTTAAAAAAATATATTTATTTTAATTTGAAAATTTTATTTTAATAATAATAAAAAAATGTTTTCACCTAAAATATTATTGAATTTTTCAAATTCACTGTCAAGTCTTAACACTCATATGAAATGGCAACATAAAATGCTATATTGCATCATCTGAACAGTTTGGAAATAACCCCTTCTCGGCATTGGGTGGAAATACTGATAACTCTGGAGCACAGCCCTCCAGGATAGAAAACCGAGAGCCCCTGCCAAATCCCTGGGGTCCCCCTGACACTGCTGCCGCCACCACCACCTCTGGGACGGCTACCACCACCAGCTCCACCACAAGCTCAACCACACCCAGTGTGTCCAACCCTCTGGGCATCAGCTCCTCTAGCCTTGGAAACGGTAATGGTCTTTTATGTAAACATTTGGCTTTAATTTTAAAACCAGGTCCATTAATTTTATTGAGGATATGTTGTAGTAGAATTTTCAAGCAGATAATATGAGTTCACAGGTATAGCAGACTATATATTTATTTTGTTAATAATATATATAAAAATATTTTTTAAGGTCAAATACTGCATAAAAGGGTTTACATCTCAAATAAATTGATTCTGTCTATCTATCTATCTATCTATCTATCTATCTATCTATCTAGGTATGTTCAACAGTCCTGGCATGCAGAGCTTAATGCAACAGATCTCTGAGAACCCTCAGCTTATGCAGAACATGCTTTCTGCTCCTTATATGCGCACCATGATGCAGTCCCTGGCCCAGAATCCTGATATTGCCTCACAGGTAGCAAGACCATCATTCCCAAAAGTTCATCATTAATAGAACTTTTAATTTACTATAATTATCTGTTATTAATATGTAACCCTAACCCTTTTTCAGGTGTTGATGAACAACCCTCTCTTTGCCGGAAATCCACAGCTGCAGGAGCAAATGAGACAGCAGTTACCTGTATTTATACAGCAGGTGTGTTCAGTTTGCGTTGTTGTAGATTGTCTATGGGGTATAGGTTTAATTTGCTTTTATTTGCTAACTGACTTTTTTTCCTGACTCACTTGCAGATGCAGAACCCAGAATCCCTTTCTGTCATGACAAATCCTCGAGCCATGCGAGCCCTAATGCAGATCCAGGAGGGACTGCAAACCCTTCAAACCGAAGCCCCTGGTCTTATGCCCAGGTGCAGTTCCAGTTCCACAGTTTTTTTTTTTTAAATTATTATTATTTTTTT
>NW_015540875.1:2672093-2675209 GCF_001515605.1 Sinocyclocheilus anshuiensis | reverse complement strand
TGGAACAAACACTGCCCAGCAGCAGCTCATGCAACAGATGCTACAGATGTTTGCTGGAGGGAATGCATCGGTACTTACGCTTTTTTGTTGTTAATAACATTGTCAGTGTTTCACATTAATTACCTGTATTCTGGTGGCCTGCTACAGTCTAATCCAGGGTTCCTCAAATCTTGCCCTGGAGGGCCAATGCGCTGCAGAGTTTAACTCCAGCCCTGATCAAACTCACCTACCTGTGATTTTCTAATGATCCTGAAGACTTTGATTAGCATGCTCAGGTGTGTTTGATTAAGGTTAGAACTAAACTGAGACAGCAGTTACCTGTATTTATACAGCAGGTGTGTTCAGTTTGCGTTGTTGTAGATTGTCTATGGGGTATAGGTTTAATTTGCTTTTATTTGCTAACTGACTTTTTTTCCTGACTCACTTGCAGATGCAGAACCCAGAATCCCTTTCTGTCATGACAAATCCTCGAGCCATGCGAGCCCTAATGCAGATCCAGGAGGGACTGCAAACCCTTCAAACCGAAGCCCCTGGTCTTATGCCCAGGTGCAGTTCCAGTTCCACAGTTTTTTTTTTTTAAATTATTATTATTATTTTTTTTTTTAAGTAGTCCCAGTTATGCTAATCATTGCTCCATGTATTCAATCAATATTACAGTATAAACTTTACATAGTGTGAAATATTATTATTATTATAAATATATGTAAAATGTATTTTGTTCATGTGATTCAAAGCTTAATTTTTCAGCAACCATTTCTCCAGTCTTCAATGATTCTTCAGACATCATTCTTAACATTTCTTATAATAATCAGTGGAATGTTTTTGTGGCAACTATGATACTTTTTTGTTGTTGCTTCTTTAATGAATAGAAAGTTCAAAAGAATAGCATTTTTGAAATTTATTTTTGTAACATGAATGCATTTACTTGCACTTGAGTTTAATGCATCTTTGCTTAATAAAAGTAATATCTTTATTATTTTTTTTATTATTATATTTTTTCACACTTTTGCATGGTTATATATCATGTTTTCCACAAAAATATTAAGTAGCATTGAATAAGAATTTGAAGTTGATATATTGAAACGGATAGTTTGAGGTATTTTTAGTATTTGAAGTTTTGAGTTTTTTTTTTTTGTGAGTTTTATATCGCTTAGCTACTTCGTTCTCTACAGAATGAAAAGAACACATCCTCTTTCTACTAGTTATTTCCCACTTGGCTTTGTCGTCAAGTAAATGCAGCTTCCTCTAGATTAGAGCACACGTGCTTAGTAAATGGGTTTGTTTTATTCCAGTTATGTAAATTAGTTGACGGATCCCATAATCTAAACAAACAGTGTGGCAATATCTGCACTTTACCAAATAAATGTGACTCGTCTCTTTCTAGTCTGATACCTGGTGGGATGGCTGCTGTGCTGGAGGGAATGCATCGGTACTTACGCTTTTTTGTTGTTAATAACATTGTCAGTGTTTCACATTAATTACCTGTATTCTGGTGGCCTGCTACAGTCTAATCCAGGGTTCCTCAAATCTTGCCCTGGAGGGCCAATGCGCTGCAGAGTTTAACTCCAGCCCTGATCAAACTCACCTACCTGTGATTTTCTAATGATCCTGAAGACTTTGATTAGCATGCTCAGGTGTGTTTGATTAGGGTTAGAGCTAAACTCTGCAGGAAAGTGGATCTCGTGGGCCAGATTTGAGGATCCCTGGTCTAATCTGTCTTGGAACAGTTTAAAAATGAAACAAATATTTTTACATTCTCATAATAACTTAAAATGTCTTTGACGATGTGTTTTTTGCCATTTCTTCGGCAAAGCATCTGTCAAGTGAACAAAAATCAAACGCACAATGTGTTATAGTGCCCTAATTGCAAAAGGCTGTGATTTAATTAAGTGTATAGTCTGTTGTGCTAAGTGTTTCAAAGCAAGGTGCACAGTTTGCTCACGATCAGCTTGCGATCCACGTTTTTAACATTTTTGTAGACAGATTATTACAGTATTTCAACAGATTTGTAATGAGAACCTGTTTTCACAGAAATGGCAGGTTTCCACAAATAACAGCTTGAGGGTTTCACTCTCGCAATTGAAGAAATTAAAACGAAACTATTGTAATTTTCCCAGTTGTAACGTAAAATATGCTTAATACAAAATATTCCGTTTTCACTTCTGTTTATTTTACAGTGCAGTTGTAATACAATAATAATATATTACTGACTTGGGAACAATGCTCAGATTTCTACTATTACTAATAAAACTATCAGACTGTAATACTATTATTATATTCTAATTCTTTGGCATCTCTAAAATCAGTGTGACTGAACTGAAAAGATGTTTGGAGTCCAGATACAAATCAGTGCAGAGACTTGTTATTCCATTCAGGTTAAACACTGAAAATGGGCTGGAGCAGACTTTAAAATGTGCAACATTCTGAAAGCTGTATCACCAAATCCTGTGGGAAACACCGAGTGTGCTGTGTATATTTGATTGTACTCACTACTTCTCACCTCGCTTTGCAGACTCCGACTCCGGAAGTGCGTTTCCAGCAACAGCTGGAGCAGCTGAGTGCCATGGGCTTCATCAACAGGGAAGCCAACCTTCAGGCCCTCATCGCCACCGGGAGTTTTGGAGATGAGATTTGGAAAAGCTATTCAGCCATCTCTAGTCGTTTGCCTTTGTGAGGAGTGTACATGAATTGACCGTAAAGGCTTGTCATATGGGTAAGGTTGTAACAAAGCATCAATAAAATATTTCTCAGCTTAACAAGCAGTGGCGAATGTAGACACCATTTGTTTCGACCATATCTTTATGCTTTGCTATAGAAGTATTCTAGTGCCTGGAACACACTTGTATTGTGTACTGGATACATCATCCTCGAGTTGATCTGGCAAAACAACAATGGGTTACAGCATGATAGTGATGCTAGCTTCTCTCAGTGCTAACCAACAGCTGTCTAATGGAACTTACAGAGTTTTATTGTGAATTTAAAATGTCTTTTTTTTTTTTTTTTTGCTGCACGTCCATAATCCACTCTTTATTCTACTTGAATTACATTACAGAAACCAATATTCATTGGGGTTTGTAGTCCCTTCTAGCATCTGGTTTTGTCTTAAATCCAATGTT